>NC_064849.1:60321453-60606453 GCF_024139225.1 Suncus etruscus
TGTGTGAAAGTATTCAATTCAACTCAGAATTGGTTTCAACTACTGTATCGATTAATAAGGCTCAGTAAGAAAAAAAATCAAATTATAATATAACAAGTAAACAGTGATAGCTACTTTACTAGAACTGTAGAATAAATTTCCTTGAGAGTGAGGTAATAAAAATATGAATAAATAGTAAATAACTTTATGTACTTTATTTGTATTTCTGGATCAAAAGTACTGCAAAGGCAGGGCTCAAGTATGATATGATTGGTGAAACTATTACTAATGCTCATAGATCAAGGACTCCAAATTCAGTGAATACCTAAATGAATGACATACAAATAGATTAAAATTGCACATTGTTTCCACATAAACTGCCTTATCATGGCTACACAATAAATTTTAAACATATTAAACAGGGACCAGAGCATGGCACAAGCAGTAAGGCGTCTGCCTTGCACACACTAGCCTAGGACAGACCACGGTTCAATTGCCCGACATCCCCCTGCATCCCATATGGTCCCCCAAACCAGGAGCGGTTTCTGAGCGCATAGCCAGGGGTAACCCCTGAGCATTACTGGGTGTGCCCCTCTGCCCCCCCAAAAAACATACAAAAAATATATTGAACAATGATTCCTTTTAACTGATGTGAGTTCCCTTAAAGATGAGAAGAGATAATATAAACTATATTAACTGGCATGGCACGAACATTTCTTTAAGTTATTTTCATAAGGATTTACATTTTCTTAACTTTAAAAACTTTTAAAAAGAGAAATAACCATTTACATTTTCCATATATATTATGTAATGCACTGAAAGAGGCATATTTTGCATTGTTTAGAAGTACATAGAAACCCAAAATGGCAAGAACTTGGGGTAGTAATTTACTCAATTGCTGAAGGAGCAATTTATTCCTGGGGTTCTAAGCAATTTACTTCTGGGTTACAGAGCTTTTGCTACAATAGACCATATTTCCTTAATAAAAGACTTTACAAAAGCTGGAATTTTAAATCTTTTGTGAGGCAAATCCAATTACTTAATTCAAAAGAAAAGATCACTGTATACTTAAAAATTAGTCATCTATGCTTCTAGAAGAAAATTGGAAAAGAGATAAAAGGGGAGAATTGCAATAAAGCTGTTACTTAAACATTACTGTCATGTTGTTGTATACAGTTATCTTCATTATGATCTTTTATACCATATAATAATGTTTTTATATATTTCTATGTTTTTAGTATAGAACATTTTTTCTGCTACTATAAATTCTATAATTCAAAAACCGCTATTGGTGGCACTGTTGTTGGCTAAAATTGAATAACAGGAAACTAGAAATCTCATTGCATACATGTCTATGAAGAAATGGTCAAAAGATCTGAAACTGATATGAACATAGACAATGAACTGAAGTTATTCCTGAGAGACATAATATTCTATCAATTTTTTGTTCGTTTGTTTTGTTTCCTCTGGAAATATTTCTTTATTTTTTAATTTTTATTTTGACCATATTGGCTTACATATCTTTCACAGTAGTATTTTAGGTACATATTAACATTGAATCAGGGAAATATCCATCACCAAATTTGTCCTCCCTCTACCTCCATTCCCTTCCTGCAACCCATATCCCCCACCATTACCCCCTGGGCTGCTAGATAGAGTAAATGGTCCCCTCTGTGTCTAGCTTACTACTAGTGATCATATATCTGTTTTGTCCTGGTACCCTTCCTTATTTCCCCTCTATTTGAGAGGCAGAACTAGACAGTTCGAGCTATGTGGTTTTGTTTGAAGAAAAGAAAGGCAATAAAATGGGGTAAAAAAAAATCAAATAAGCTGAAAATGCATGGAGTTCTAGATGCTTTTAACCTCAGTTTGAGAGAGACAGAAAAAAGGTAATTGAAACAATGCAACAATACAGAAAAAATATCAAATAAAATATCCAGTGAGCACTATAGCAATAAATACAAGCACCACACAATAGTCTCATTCCTGAAATCAAACCATGCCAGAGTACAAAAAGAAAAAGATAAAATAAAATAAAATAAAATGGGAGGCATCAACTTCAATATCTACACCAAAATAAAGAAGTAAAAAAAAACAATCAATCAATAAATATATAAGTGGATAAAAGGATTATTTGTGCTTTTTTTCCTTTTTTTTTTTTTTTCTTTTTCCCCCTGCATAGTCACAGAAACTATTGGGGACATTATAGAGGGAATTTTCTTGGCTTAGGAGATACAGGGTTTCTCCACCCTTGAAGTGTACTGTCATGGGATTAACTATAGACATCCTTGCATGATCCTTTCTGTGCTTTTGTGGTGTATGGAAGACTTCTGCTTTGTCATGCATGGTAAAATCAGACCTCTGTATCTAGATATCTTGATGCCTGTACAACTCAAGGAATGGAGCTTATGATGAAGTCTTTCTTGGTGGTTCTAGCAGTTCTACTTCTTCAGTGTCGTTTTAATACATCTTCTGTCGTTGGTGGTCTTGATTATTATGCTGTTTCTAGGATGGAGCCTGGGATAGATTCTTTCGTTATGTTTCCGGAAGGCCCATTCATTTGCGATTGTCTCAGTCAGACCTCTGGAATTGGAGATCTTGTTTGTTGAACAGATCGTAGACCAAAACCTAGGCTAGAGATTGTTTTGTTGTTGTTGTTGTTGTTGTTGGTCCCAGGATGTGTATTGTCCAGTCATGGTTGTAATAACCAGTCATCTGTAGATAGCTAATAGTCTTGAGAAATTTGTTCAAACTGTGGCATAGGGTGGCAGAGTAAGGGTGTCATCATTTTCTGGTTTACTCACAGATACTAAGAAGTTGGTACAGAGACTCTTGAAGACTCAATGTATATAGAGTTCATAGGATACAGTACCAGAAAAGGAGCACTTCAGATAGGAATTCAAAGTTCAGGGAGTGGCAGAATATTCTTATATATTAGCTGAGCACTACTCAGCATGTGTGGGAAGAGCTGCTATATTTTGTGAAATAACACAAGAAAAAATGAGGAGAAAAAAATAACCAATCAAAATGACTCAGGACTAAAACAAGTGTAGGGATTAGAAAACAAAGATATTAACACATATTCTCACTATAGTCACATGAAAATTTTAAAGGTCTCTATATTATAACCTCTAAAAATAAAATCTCTTTTCTGTAGTTTATTTCTAGGTATCTGCTCTTATCGAGACACAGTTTGAAAGGGTTTGTGATTTTTAATTTCTCTCTTTTCTTTTTTCACTGTTTGCATATAAAATGCCTGGGGATTTTCACTGTTTGCATATAAAATGCCTGGGGATTTTATGTGTTGTTTTGGTAGCCTGGCACTTTGCTGCATAAGTCTACTGTTTGTAAGGGTTTTTTTGAGTCTTTAGCATAGTCTCATGCCATCTGCAGCTAGTAATAGCCCAACTTCTTTAGCAATCTTCGTGTCCTTAAGATCTTATTCTTACCTGATTTCTATAGTAAATATTTTTAATACTGTATTTAATATTAAAGTATTGGTTTATATTGATAGAGTCTTTGGGTCATTGCCAGAGTAATGAGTAAAGAACTTAGTAAGCTTGTACTCTGCTTTCTTTCCCATTTGTCAACTGTTTTGTGAGTGTGGATATCTGTACTAAGCTCCATATTTGGTGGTACCAGTGGATTAGACTGAGAATTGCTTCTTTCTGTTTCTGTTGGAGCTCTGTCAGAGACTTTTTGCTGTTTCTGGTTTGTGATTTTTTTAGGACTAGTGTTTATTATGGTGTTACTAATTTTAATGCTATAATGTTTTGCCTCTCCTGATGCTACAATTTAAGGCCTAGAATTTTATTTCTTATCATCAGCAAACATTGTCTAATGGGAGGATTTTCCATATGCTAACTTAACAGAGATAGAATTAAAGCATTATTGAAACTCAATGATAACACTTAACAAAGTGTTTAAATCACAGTGTTTAAACAAAATAAAATAAAGGACAGAACTAAATATCCATGTCACAGAGTGAAAAACAATGAAATTATGAGACCCAAATTTTAACAACTAAACTTAATAAATGGTCTAGCTTAATGGCAGGCTGGTTTGAGGGGTGGAGAAATGTGATGGACTCTGGAAACATTGGTGGAGGGATTTTGACACAAGTGGTAGGATTGGTCTTATACATTGTAAGTCTAAACCCAAGTATGAATAACTTTGTAAATCATAATGGTTTAAATAAACAATTAAAAACAAAGTATAAAATATACTTAGGACTTTGGCAGTACCAGAGCTACCTCTAAGACTGTGGACTTACTGTAGAAGAAAGAAGTTGAGTAAAAGTTGTGATGACATGCCAGTTTTTCTGTGTCTCTTCGGTGGGTATGTTCGGGGCTCTGAGCAGGACAGCTAGCCGGGCTCACCACTTAGTCCAGGGGACTGAGATTCCCCCATGCCAGGCGTGTCTTTAGGGCCACACTTAGTTAACTGGGCCCTGGAGGCCTGGAGGGAGTGGGTGAGAGAAATTCCTCCCTTTGCATCCACAAACTACAGAGGCAGGGCTGCACCCTGAAAACTCCACATGCCAGTTCTTCTGTTTCTCTTCAGCTGGTATGTTGGGGGCTCTGGGCAGACAGTTAGCCATAGGCCCCCTGGGCTGACCACTTAGTCCAGGGGACTGAGATCCCCCCACCCCAGACTGGACCCCATTCAGGAGTTCTCTTCTTACGATTATTCATTTTTAAAAGCATGTGGCACAAATGTGCCCCTGCGACATATATACTCTTTTTTCTTTATTTTTACTCCACTTTATTGCTTTTTCTTTCTTCAAACAAAACCACATAACTTGAACTATCTAGTTCTTCCTCTCAAACAGAGATGGAAATAAGGGAGGGTACTAGGACCAACCAGAAATATGATCACTAAGTAGTAAGCTACACATAGAGGGGACCACTTTTTCGAGCAGCCCAGGGGGTAAGGGTGGGGTATATGGGATGCAGGATGGGAGTGGGGGTGGAGGGAGGGCAAATTTGATGATGGGAATTCCCCTGATTCAATGCTAATATGTACTTAAAATACTACTGTGAAAGATATGTAAGTCAATATGGTCAAATAAAAATTATAAAATAAAAATAAAATAAAATATATTTGTGAAAAAATACAAAAAATAAAACACCAACCCCCAAAATAAGTAAACTCTACATTATTCATTAGTATTATTTCTTTTTTTAATATTTCATTTAAACACCTTGATTTCATACATGATTGTGTTTGGGTTTCAGTCATGTAAAGAACACCACCCATCACCAGTGCAACATTCCCATCACCAATGTCCCAAATCTCCCTTCTCCCCACCTGACCCCCGCCTATACTCTAGACAGGCTTTCCATTTCCCTCATACATTCTCATTATTAGGACAGTTCAAAATATAGTTATTTCTCTAACTAAACTCATCACTCATTGTGGTGAGCTTTCTGAGGTGAGCTGTAACTCCAGCTCTTTTCTCTGTGTCTGAAAATTATTATTGCATGAATGTCTTTCATTTTTCTTAAAACCCATAGATGAGTGAGGCCATTCTGCATTTTTCTCTCTCTCTGACTTATTTCACTCAGCATAATAGATTCCGTGTACATCCATGTATAGGAAAATTTCATGACTTCATCTCTCCTGACAGCTGCATAATATTCCATTGTGTATATGTACCACAGTTTCTTTAGCCATTCATCTGTTGAAGGACATCTTTATTGTTTCCAGAGTCTTGCTATAGTAATAGTGCTGCAATGAATATAGGTGTAAGGAAGGGTTTTATTTATTGTATTTTTGTGTTCCTAGTATTGGTATAGCTGGATCATATGGGAGCTCGATTTCCAGTTTTTGGAGGAATCTCCATATTGCTTTCCATAAAGGTTGAACTAGACGACATTCCCACCAGCAGTGGATAAGAGTTCCTTTCTCTCCACATCCCCACCAACACTATTTATTCTCATTCTTTGTGATGTGTGCCATTCTCTGTGGTGTGAGGTGGTATCTCATCGTTGTTTTGATTTGCATCTCCCTGATGATTAGTGATGTGGAGCATTTTTTCATGTGTCTTTTGGCCATTTGTATTTCTTCTTTGTCTTCTTTGTTAAAGTGTCTGTCCATTTCTTCTCCCCATTTTTTGATGGAATTAGATGATTTTTTCTTGTAAATTTCTGTCAGTGACTTGTATATTTTGGAGATTGGCCCCTTATCTGACGGGTATTGGGTGAATAGTTTCTCCCACTCAGTGGGTGGCTCTTGTATTCTGGGTGCTATTTCCTTTGAGGTGAAGAAGCTTCTCAGCCTAATGTATTCCCATCTGTTAATCTCTGCTTTCACTTACTTGGAGAGTGCAGTTTCCTCCTTGAAGATGTATTTAGTCTCAATGTCCTGGAGTGTTTTGCCTATGTGTTGTTCTATATATCTTATGGTTTGGGGTCTGATATCAAGGTCTTTAATCCATTTGGATTTTACCTTTGTACATGATGTTAGCTGGGGGTCTAAGTTTAATTTTTTGCAAGTGGCTAGCCAGTTGTGCCAACACCACTTGTTGAAGAGGCTTTCTTTGCTCCATTTAGAATTTCTTGCTCCTTTATCAAAAATTAGGTGATTGTATGTCTGGGGAACATTTTCTGAGTATTCAAGCCTATTCCACTGATCTGAGGGCCTGTCCTTATTCTAATACCATTCTGTTTTGATAACTATTGCTTTGTAGTAAAGTTCAAAGTTGGGGAAAGTAGCTCCTCCCATATTCTTTTTCCATTGATTGCTTTAGCTATTCTAGGGTGTTTATTTTTCCAAACAAATTTTAAAAGTGCCTGATCCATTTCTTTGAAGAATGTCATGGGTCTCTTTTGAAGGATCGCATTAAATCTGTATAATGCCCTGGGGAGTATTGCCATTTTGATGATGTTATCCTGCCAATCCATGAGCAGGGTATGTGTTTCCATTTCTGCGTGTCCTCTCTTATTTCTTGGAGCAGAGTTTTATAGTTTTCCTTGTATAGGTCCTTCACATTTTTAGTCAAGTTGATTCCAAGATATTTGAGTTTGTGTGGCATTATTGTGAATGGAATTGTTTTCTTAATGTCCATTTCTTCCTTATTACTATTGGTGTATAGAAAGGTCACTGATTTTTGTGTGTTAATTTTGTAGCCTGCCACCTTACTATATGAGTCTATTGTTTCTAGAAGCTTTTTGGTAGAGTCTTTAGGCAGGCGTAGTTTTGTAGATATTCCCAGCCTGACATCACAAACAGGGAACCTGGCTTCTGCAAAGTACTGCTTATAGCCGGTTTTAACTTTATGAAGCAGTTCCTTGGCGTTCCCGCCCTAGAATGGGCCCTGAGAGAGCGAGTTTTCTGGAGCCTCTTTTCGGCCCACTTCTAAGAGGTTCATGCGGCAGGATGGTAGACAGACACACACAGGCAGCACTCACAATTTTTCACAGTCGGGCCCCCAACATATATACGTTTTAACAACACCCAAAAATATTCTTAATTCTCGACTGTTTTTAGGAAAAAAATGGAATTCTAGATTTGGAGGATAATATTCAAATAGGTCTCTAAAATCAGTGTATATGTTGACGTGACTTCCTATACAGTGGTCCTCTCTGACTGCCAAGCTTAATCCATAAACAATTCATCTATACAATGTATATAACCCCTCTGATATATTTCCCCTCCTCCACAGAGAGCCCCTTCTACTCCCTCATCTCCCAGCCTGGATTCGTTATCTCCCCTTAGTTAACTCTGTTTACCCTCAGTTCTTTAATTTTTTAGGCACCAAAACCAACCTCCTGCCCCAACAGATTCTGCCCTTTCGCACACCCCTACTAAGCTCATTATTACTCCTTTACTCTCCCATCCCCAGCCATCATACCTCACATTTACCCTTTTTTAACTTCAGTACTACACAGTTCTAACCACAGACCAAAGTTGTGTATTGGATTTAACAACCCCCAGCTATTTCAAAAGTCATTAAAATAGACACATATGTCTTTTGAATATTTTATGTGTATTTTCTTTAACAGCTATAACTCTTTCTAAATATTCTTTTACCATGACGATTTGACCCACTGTTTATCTTGTCTTCTCTTTGTGAGATGTTCAATAAGGAATTTTGGTGGAAGAGTCCCTCAGATTAATGCATATGATTGAACCATGTGATGGGGATTGTTGGACTTCTTTTTATGGCCCCCATATGTGCCTATAATGCCACATGGCATTGTTCCTTGTTTGCACAGGCACATTAAAATGGGAAAATACTATACATACAAATAAGTTCTTATCTAATAGAGATTGGAACACACAAATCTCGTAGTGCAATGGGGCCTTACACCCTGAACATTGATATAATGACCTGGCACAGGCGTCAGAAGAATGGGCATCCTCCATTCACCCCTGAACCAGGGAAGCTATCTACAAAACATTCAAGGTTTTTTGTAACAACACCTAGAAGCAATCCTCTACTGGGGAAAACACTACCACATCTCTGACATTGACCTGCTCCAAAGAGACTTCCCTTAACACTCAGAAGACTTGACAACAACAACGACCTGCTTATAGGACAGGATTCTCTGCATTGCCCTTTAATCTTGAGGTGAAATGAAGGGACGCTCTGCATAATCCTGACTGCAATATAGGATATGCAGATTCCAGGATCTTCAATACAGAAACATGATACCAATAACAGAGACTGTGTGAAAAATAAAACTGTATTGGCACTACAGACCTGGATTGGACAAACTAGTTTACCTGGAGTCTAGAGTTAGTCTTATGCCAGGAAACTTCAGGGGTAGGGTCTCCTTGTATTTATGCCAAGATTTTTGTTTTCCATGTCCCTCATGTTTTGGTGGGCCTATGCAAACAATATTTGCCACTCTAACATCATTTTTACTGTGTTACTTTGACTCTAATCCTTAAGAAAGCAACTCAAACTTTTGAGGTTAACTTAAACAAATATGCATGTGCATGAAAATGTATAAAAGTACTTTGCCTTCAATGTTTAAGGAGTTACATAAGTTTTATGTCTTTAGATTGCTTTGTGTGCTGCTAAGAAATATTACGTACTGCAATCTGGGGACTTGAGGGACAAAGTAATTGTACATAAGTTCTGTTTTATTTTTCTTAATGTTCTTTGGCTGAAAGTTCAAAGTTAAGATATCCGCAATGGGACTACTGAGAATTCTGTTTATGGGTGATTGTCCTTCCACTGTAACTTTACCTTGTCCTCTTTCTTTGCATCTTTGTTCTCATAATTAAAATTAAAAAAAATAATATAAAAAGTTGTGATGAGTAGAGTTGTCATCCATTTGCATAAATGTGTAGTCATTTACTAAGCTTAAAGGATTATGAACCATATGGGATTATGGTATTACCCAGTGGAGAGCAGCATCACAGACTGTATGATGTAGGATGAAAGACTTAGTGGGCATGAAGACAGCAGGTAGAGAATATGAAGTTTGACCTGACCAGTTGCAAGAGAGGCTGGGGTATGAAGCCCAAGAACTTTCTGGAGAAAGTTAAGTGTGCAAGATTTTAATGTGTGTGAGAAGCAAGAGAGAACTTTATTGTTCAAAGATACTTCTACTCCTTTATCTATAAAGGTATATTAGGGGAAAGAAGATATTAGGTACCTGCATATTTTTCATAGTAACGAGCCTTTATAATAATTAGATGCAATTTTATAACACAATAACTTATTTCATAATTATTTCAGTAATATATCTAAAACTAGAATCTGTTATATACAACTTTGTAAGCTATATAGAAATTATGTTAACTTTTTATAGCTTAGAATGAAGACAGTTTACAAGGTAAATTCCTTCATTTATTTGGGTCATTCCACGATTTGTGTCTGATGCTGAAAGGTAAGATCATAGAATATTTTCTTTTACATAACATATATTCTCTGCTTTGTCAAGGTAAATAAAGATTGTATATTTCCTCCTTCATTTTCCACTGCTGAGTTTTCTGTTGCAATGGTCACTCTTGTGGTATTGCACAATTGTGTTGTTAATTGTGTTGCTCACACACATACTTGCTAGGTTTGAACTCTGCAGTTGTGCTGCTTATGCACATTTCTGTAGAACTCACTGCACAATTGGAAGTGGTGTCACACAATTTAATCATGATGTCTCATATTTGGTCACCAGGGATGAAAGTTGTTCTCCAAATATAGATCTTTAAATTTTTTTTTTGTTTTAGTTTTCATCAGTGGACACATCCTTTAGTTGTGCATGCACACACCTGGCCATTAAACACCGCATGTTTGTTACGAATCACAGGTAGAAGATGCTGATATCACCATACAATTTATTCATGTAACACTTGGGAAAGAGAAAATGAACTTACATATGCAGGGAAGACACTTTAGTCACTATGCCATTTTCTTCCCTTAATTGACTTTGATTTTAAATGTGCATTATGTTGTTAAATTGTATAAATCTGATATTTTTTAAATGAAAGAAATGACTCATTTCTTATTGTGCTACTTTAAATTATTTAACTTATTTTTTAAAATATGACCTTGATTTACAATACTATTTATGATCATACAACAAACTTTTCAAAAACCACCTTCCCCCATCAGCATCTACATTTCTCCATCATGGTCTCATTTCCTTGATTCTATTCTTCCATTCCTTTTATTAACTTCCCAAACTTACTTTTATAATGATTTACAATTTGTCCAACACATCTCTTCCAAATTCTTAGTTATTTACAGATTCCGAGATTACCCATTCTTAAAGTTAAGGTGAGGTGACCCAGATATTATGAATACTGCTTAGAAAATTCCAATAAATATTGATCAATTTGTATTTTTGACTTTTTTGTCATGCCAATCATGACCAAGAATATAATAGTCTTATATAAAGCTGGTGACTCAATTCAGGTGCATATTTTCAAAGTTCTCCACAGATTGGTGAAATATATTAGTACTTATTAAATATGCATTAATTTGTTTTCATGTCAACTTTTATTTCACCTTTATTTTTGATACTATGATCATCTATGTTTTGTTTTATAGTTCAAAGAAGATCAAAATTATTTTGAATTATTTTATTTAATCCTTCAGTTTCAATTTAGAGAATGATAATAAATCTTAGTTTCGTTCCTTCAGCAGTGAACAACAAATATATACAATATAAGATGATTATGACAGGCTTCAGATTGTAGTTTATGTTAATCCAGCAACATGACTAATGAACCTGTCAACTTTTAACATTAAAAGTTTGTGAGCCAGCTGAACTATTAGTGGTTAAATTGAAAGATGATTTAATAAAAAATCTTGACAAAATAAAGAATATAAATGAAGCTCAGAATATGAATTTTACATGTATATAAATTTACACTAGAGTACAATACAAATACACACATTAAAACTTTAGTATGTTCAAATTACCCAGTGTCTTCCATGTATGGATAATTTATAAAAGATAAATATATTCAACATAAAAGTGAATAAATATCTTTATGTTTATTTCTTATAAATTCAAAATTCCTTAAGTATTTATTCTCCACATATATTATTCATAATAGCAGTAACTCGAATTTTCATAAAAGTATCCAGAAAATAAATTTTCAGAAAAATACTGTTAATATTATTTAATAATAGATATTTATCATAATTGACATATTTTGTGTCCTCGCCCACCCTGTGCTCCCCAGTATTCTTCTTCGGTCTCCTTTTCGATATGCCAAACTGATTTTGGGCCGAGTGCATTTAACGAAAACAAAACAAAATAAAACATAACAAAAAAGGCTCATAACAACATGAATGTTTCAGAAAAAAACTCAAAAATTTGTTGAGTAGATAAAAAGTCAAATAATAAATATATTAAGATTTCTTGGAAAAAATATATTTTTCAAGAGTTGCTCATCTAGTGAGGCTGCAAAAATTTACTCAGTATATAGTATGTAAAATGTTTGGGATATTATAGAAATTTAAAAATATTAGATTTCTTTGGAAGAGTATCTTTCTAAAAACTAAATAGCCTTACAAAATAAATTAAAATATAAAATTTCCCTAGTTCTATTAATAGCAGAGTCTCCAAAGAAGATTGAAAATTTTTCTATGTTTACAAGGTCTACTAGTTTTTTTTAATATAATAGACTATAACAAACCTCAATACAATGCTATAATGCAATAACATATATCTACGTAGGTCAGTTAATTTATGCTAATTTAGGTCAAACACAATCTCAAAGTCCATTTGATAGAATATATTATTAAAAATCTTAAGTATCTAAATTCAAAAACTGCAAATTTGAAAAATTTTGAAAAATCAAGAGCTGTTAAAGCAGTATGCTTTAAGTATGAAACACATAATTACTTAATATCAAACTGTTAGAGCAGTTACATCAAATAATTAAATTTTATCTCACCAAATCATTTATTTTATTGTTTGTTTGTTTTGTTTGTTTGTTTGGGGGCACACCCATTGATACTCAGGGATTACTCCTGGCTATGCACTCAAAAATCACTCCTGGCCTGGGGGACCATATGGGACGCTGGGGGATTGAACCGGGGTCCTTCCTATGCTAGCATGGGCAAGGCAAATGCCTTACCTCTAGCGCCACCTCACTGGCCCCATTATCTCACCAAATCATTTATTTCTTTTACTTTTTATTAATTTCAAGGTCAAAGTCCTGGCCTGGACCCGGGGTGCTCATAGGAGCCTTTCAACAGATGGACACACGGTGGGGGAGAAAGTCATCCCTCGGGGGCCCCTCTGGCCAACGGGACCCCCAAACTGTCTGTCTGGGAACTGATGGAGGTGGAAATGGTGGAAAAACACCTCCCTCCCTTCCCCTCCCTCTTTCCTTCCTCCATTCCTTCCTTCCCTCCCTCCTTCCCTCCTTCTTTCCTTCCTTCTTTCCTCCCTCCTTCCTTCCTTCCCTCACTCCCCCTCCCTCCTTCCTTCCTTTTTTCCCTCCCTCCCTCCCTCCCTCCCTCCCTCCCTCCCTCCCTCCCTCCCTCCTTCCTTCCTTCCTTCCTTCCTTCCTTCCTTCCTTCCTTCCTTCCTTCCTTCCTTCCTTCCTTCCTTCCTTCCTTCCTTCCTTCCTTCCTTCCTTCCTTCCTTCCCCCTACCAAATCATTACTTAAAGTGAATGTAGATATTCTTTGTAAAACATGGAGCATTATTATGTATTTTCAAGAGAAAGAGATATTGAGAATAACAGTTCAGCTATGACTGAACATATAAGATATGTTATTTCCTTTTTTAATTGAATTCTGGAAAATAAAACTGTATAGGCTGAGGTAAAAATACTTAGGTATTGCCTGGAGCAGAATCTATGATATTAAGCCCTATTGTCAACAAAACTTTTATATTTTCAACTTTTGCAAATTTTATGTAGTGCCAGTCACCATTAATCCTTTTGGAAACGCTGTGGAATTTGCTGAAAAATCTCAAGGAATATAAATTTCTTTGAAAAGATTGACAGGGCCATATCACATAATGATTTAGGTCCAAATGATTTAAGCTTTTGAATTTTCATGAAGTTATAGTGGTTGATGGTGACACACTGAAATGATTGAAATGTAAGAAAATTATATATCTTGCAGTGCTAAGGGAAAAGAGATGTGCATATTAAGTGTTTTATCTTTACTATTTCTTTTACTGTGACAATTTTAATCAACTTTCAGAAAATAAATAAAAACATTGATATTCTTTGTAGTTCCACAAAACATTTGTTCTATGCAGTTCTACACAAATATCACTCTACAAGGAATAGTTTTAGCTGGACTTTTGATCATTATAGCTCTTTGCTACATTGATCCACACCTCTGATATATCTTTTATGCAATTACTTTAAAAAGGAATGGTAAAAGCTTCATAAGGCTATTTAATTGTTAAACACGTAGCTGACATAGCTGACAGTTGTTTTTTATTTTTTTATAAAGTTGAGTATTGAAAATTACTAAATGTGATTAGTGATATCCAGGAACTAAGATAGATTTATGACTTCCGACTCTGATTATATTTATCAAAAGTATAAAAAAATTGTGCTCTTTTATCCTAATAATTTCTCAAATTACTTCACACTAATAATTATTTGAACATTTACTAGTTTTCAATTAATATAGTACTATTTTGACTTTCTATGACTTTTTATTTTAATATTTATTAATTAATATTTGGTTTGTAATTTAATGGAATATCAGTAGTTTAGCTTCATATCTATATGTGCATCACCATTCTCACTACCACATACCAAGTACCACCCCATCTTCAAAAATATCTCTTATCTTAATTTCTGCCAATCTACTCCTTTCTCTCTGTAATCAACATAATGTCTATCTCTAGGACTCAATTTTATTTTTTCTTTCCAGTTCAGTTGCCTTTATTTTTTGGTTTGGGGCCACATCCAGCGGTGCTCAGTGGTTACTCATGACTGTGCTCAGATTTTTCCTCCTGGCAGTCTCATGGGACCATATAGGATGCTGGAGATCAAACCTGGAATGGCTGTGTGCAAGGCAAACAACTCACCCACTGTGCTTTTGCAGTTTTTATTTTACATATGAATAAAAAGTAGTCAGTGATTTTCATTTATTTATTTAGATTTTCGGGGCCGGGCGGTGGCGCTGGAGGTAAGGTGCCTGCCTTGCCTGTGCTAGCCTAGGACGGACCGCGGTTCGATCCCCCGGCGTCCTATATGGTCCCCCAAGAAGCCAGGAGCAACTTCTGAGCGCATAGCCAGGAGTAACCCCTGAGCGTCACAGGGTGTGGCCCAAAAACCAAAAAAAAAAAAAAGTATTTATTTGGATTTTATTAGATTTTCCTTTACCACAAAGTTAAGTTCTGTAATTTTTTTTTTTTTTTTTTTTTGGTTTTTGGATCACACCCAGCAGTGTAGTTCCATAAATTTTGATCAAAGTATACAACTATGACTTTTGGGAATGTCAGAATCATAGTTTATTTACTACAAGTACTTCTTTAGTCATCTATTGATAAATATTTAGGTTGATAAATGGTTGACTATTGTCAGTAATGTACAGTGCAATTTTTCAATTGGATCACCGTGAGTTAGTTACGCAGTTAAAAAAGCTGTTAATGGTTGAGTTTCAGTCATACAATCCAACCCTTCACCAGAGTCACACTATTCACCATAAGTATCCTCAATTTCCTTCCCTACTTTCCAACCTGCCTCTAAGGTACACTTTTCTTCTCTCTCTCCTCTTTGTCACTCTAGTACTATGGTTTGCAGTACATTACTGAAAGATTATCATACACAGTACAATTTTTGAGACAACCATTCTCATTGCATATATGTAAATTAGAGGGTTAGCAAGTTTTTAATCTTTTCTGACAATCAAGTAAAAATTTTCAGTTTTTCTATAAAATACATATCCAAAGAGTTTCTCAAAATAATAATTAAAAAATTATCTTATAAAAAATTTCTTAAGTAACATAAATTTAAAGAAAAAAGTGATACAGTTGTAGTTTTTGTTTATAACTTGTCACTTTAATGTTTTTCATAATATTGTAAATTTCCATTCTGTCAACTTTAATTACTTATTTAAGTTTATTTTATAATATTTTTATTTATATAGAATATTTTGCAAGCCTTGCAAAATGATTCTTAGTATTACAAAAATTTTCTATCATTTTTGTATTTAAAATGATTTCTATTTGAGATTATTTTTTGTTTGATTGTTTGCTACTCAGGTTTTACTCTTACTTTGGTGTTCAGGGATCATTTCTGGCAGGGTTCAAGAGGGCTTTGTATGCTGGGGAATGAACCCAAGTCAGTAGTGTGCAAGGCAAGCAAGTGTCTATTTTCTATACTATTGCTCTGGCCTTGAGATTCTTTATTAATGTATGGTATGTCCCAATATTTCCCTCTAAGTTTGCTTTATTATAACCAGACATTTTATATGCTTTGTTTCATTTACATTTGCTTTAAAGTTATTTTAAAGGGGCATACTCGGCTGTTTTGAAAGATTAGGGGTTACTCCACAGTCCATCATTATAGGCCTGGTAGCTAAATGTTTTAGACCAGTATATTGGTGATCCAGTTAGTGGTACTAAGGTCACCAGAGCCAGATTAACTGGTACATTAGGGGCCATGTGATGCCAGGGATAGAATTTATGACCTTTGAGATACTAAGCTTGTATTCTTATATTTGAGTCCTATATAACTAGAATATAGTTTTATATTTAACCCCCTACGTAGCTGCTTTTATTTGAAACTTAAGTCATAATAGATATCAATTATTGATAAATGTTCATTTTTGTAGCATTTTGTTTATTTTACCCCTTTTAAATTTACTTGATTTTCTCCAATTTTTATAATACCAATACATTTTTGAAAAGTTTATTCTTTGTTATTTCTAGGTTTTCTTTGTGTTTGAAGTTTTATTTGGAGTCATAAAACTGACATAAGATAGCTTATAATTATGACTGCCTATATTAAAATAACAGCAATTTTACTTAATTATGTACAAATGAGGTATTTTTATTCATTATATTATATTTTGTTATGACAACAATTACAACTCTAAATTGTGTACCATTGTCATATTATATATTATCACATATTGCTTTTGACTTTTTACCAAAATAAATTTTACTTCTGTAATATGACCAATTTATGATTATAGAAGTTGTATTTTGTATAGTATGTTTACACATGTATATATAAATAATATTCTATATATTACAATTAATTACAATTAATTTAATTAATTGTAATTGTGTTACAATTAAACTCAATTCCTATGGAAATAAGGCAATGTTAAATTTTTCATTGTAATTTTTTCAGATAATTTTTTATTATGAACTAACTTATGTGCTAAACATATAATTTTGTATTTTTGTAGTTTATTTTTAATTTATGGATATTCATAATCCAAAGTGTTTTAATAAATTGCTATCATCTATCATTGTCTTACTATCTAGTAATGACTTATACTACTGTTCTGCTTAAATTATCACAGTCTTTTCTATTCGAATTCCCTGAAGTTAGCTCTTGGGTCTTTTTACCACATCCCCATTAATCTTAAATGGTTTACTCTTTGCTGTCAATTCTCATTTTTCTTTAATAATACCTACTTATTTTTAACTGTACTGATTTTGAATTGCAAAATTGTGATTTCTGTAATAATTGCATAAACTTTAGCTATTATACTATATCAATTTCAAGCAAATATATGAATATAGGTTATTTAATAATATTTCCAGTGCAATTTTAGCATATTTAAAATTTATTAATTTATATTTAATTTGTCTTTAGCTCATAATAAGGGACAGTAAATATTTATTCTATACTACAATATCCAGAATATCAATTCTTATATAAATAATCTAGAAATTTTAAATGCATTGTTCTTAAAATGAAAGACTTTTCTTTGTTCTTAGAATATATTTTTTAATAAATATAATTTTTATTTTAATCATAGTGGCTTACATATCACTGACAATAATATTTTGGTACATATTAACATAAAATCAGGGGAATACACATCACCGAGTTGCCCTCCCTCCATCTCCGTCCCGTCTTACCTCCCATATCCTCCTCCCTCACCCCTGGGGCTTCCAGAATAAGTTGTCCCCGCTGTGCCTAGCTTACTACTTAGTGGTCCTACCCCTGTTTGGTTTTGGTACCTGCCTTATTTCCCCCTCTAATTGGGAGGCGGGACTAGATAGTTTAAGTTATGTGGTTTTGTTTGAAGAAGAGAAAAGTAATAAACTGAGGAAAAATCAAATAGGCCAAAAATGGGTGGAGTCCTTCTGGAGGCTGTCATCCTAGGTTGGAGAGGAAGGGGAAAAAGAAGGTGAAATACCACAACAGTGCAAAAAGAGGTGTCAAATAAAATATCCAGTGAGCACTCCACCAATAAAGATAAGCACCACATAAAAGCCATGGTCTTGAGATAAAAAACATGGCAGAGCACATAAAGGAAGAAAAGAAAAGAAGAAAAAGTATATAAATGGAGACAACAACTTCAATATCCACACCAAAACAAAGAAATCGACAGACTAGATAAGTAAGAAAAATTGTTTTGTGCTTTTTGCTTCTTTTTTCCCCCTTTTTTTCTTCCCTTCTTCACAGGCACAGTAAATATTGGGGTCATTCGAAAAGGAATTCCTTGACCTAGGAGATACAGGGTTTCTCCACCCTTGAAGTATATTGTCATGTGATTAACTATAGACTCATTTCAGGTTCATTTACTCTCCCCTTGGTGCTTTTGTGGTGTATGGAAGACTTCTGCCTCATCGTGGGTGATAAAATCAGACCTCTGTATCTAGAGATCTGGGTATCTGCACAGGTCAGGGAGTGGAACTTATGATGAAGTCTTTCTTTGTGGTTCTAGAAGTTCTGTTCCCACATTGTAAATTTATATCCATCTTCTGTGGTTGGTGGTCTTGATCTTTGTGCTGATCCTAGGATGGGGCCTGGGATAGCGTCTTTCATTATGTTTTCAGAAGACCCATTCCATTGAAGTCATCTCAGACAGACCTCTGGAACTAGAGATCATGGTTGTTGTGCAGGTCATAGCTCAAACCCTAGACTAGTGCTTTTTTTTTTAGTGGTTCCAGGAAAAATACAGTCCGGTCATGGTTCTATCAGCCAGTCATCTGTAAATCACGATCTTGGCATTTGGACAGACCAAAGGATGACTAGACTTCTGATTTTGTCTTGTCGTTAGCTGGTGAGCTTTTATCAGGAAAGAGGAAAACGACAAAATTAACAGTTTAAAAGACCATCCTAAGGATCTGAAACAACAGCAACAAAAACAACAGCAACAAAGAAACCCAAACACAACCAGAAGACATGAAATAATAAAAACCAGAGCAGAAATAAACAACATAGAAACTAAGAAAACAATACAGAAAATCAATGAGACCAGGAGTTGGTTTTTTGAAAGAATAAACAAGATAGAAAAACCACTGGCAAGACTCACAAAAAAAGAAAAATAAAAAAAGGGGAAAACACCCAAATAAGCAGGATCACAAATGAAAGGGGAGAGATTACAACAGAACCCCAAGAAATCCAACACATCATGAGGACATATCATGAACAACTATACTCAGTTAGGCTAAGCTAGAGAACCCAGAAGAAAGCGACAGATTCTTGGAAAAATATCAGCTTCCAAGACTAGAAAAGGAGGATTTAGAAAGCCTAAAAGGCCAATCACCTCGGAGGAAATTGAAACAGTAATTAAAAAACTGCCCAAGAACAAAAGTCCAGGCCCAGATGGTTTTACTGGTGAATTCTATCAAACATTCCAAGAAGAATTACTTCCACTGATCCACAGGCTGTTCCAAACCATTGAAAAGACAGGAATCCTCCCCAATTCCTTTTATGAGGCTAATATCATTCTGATTCCCAAAGAGGACAAAGATAGCACCAAGAAAAAAAAACTACAGACCAATCTCACTAATGAACATAGACACAAAACTACTCAATAAAATCTTAGCAAACCGAATCCAGCGCTACATCAAAAAGATTATACATCATGACCAAGTGGGTTTCATCCCTGGGATGCAAGGATGGTTCAACATATGCAAATCAATCAACATCATACACCACATCAATAATAAAAAAAAACCCACATGATCATATCAATCAATGCAGAGAAGTCATTTGACAAAATCCAACACCCATTCATGTTGAAAACACTAAGCAAAATAGGTCTGGAAGGAACCTTTCTCAAGATAGTTACAGCTATCTATGAAAAGCACAAGCCAACATTATTCTTAATGGTGAAAAACTGAAAGCATTTCCACTAAGGTCAGGAACTATGCAAGGATGTCTACTCTCTCCACTCTTATTCAACATAGTCTTAGAAGTCCTAGCAATAGCAATCAGACAAGAGAAGGGAATCAAAGGAATTCAAATAGGGAAAAAGGAATTCAAACTATCTTTTTGCAGATGACATGATGATATACATGGAAAACCCTAAAGAGTCCACAGTAAAACACAGTTTATTGTTTAGAAACAATAAACCAATACAGCAAAGTGGCTGGCTACAAAGTCAATACACAAAAGACAGTAGCATTTCTCTATACAAATAATGAAGTAGAGGAGAGAGATTTAAGTATACAATTCCATTTAAAAATAGTATCATAAACATCAAGTACCTAGGAATCAACCTTACAAGGAAAGTGAAGGACTTATATCAGGCAAACTTCAAAACACTTCAGAAAGAAATTGAAGAGGATCTAGGGAAATGGAAGTACATCCCATGCTCATGGGTAGGTAGAATCAACATAGTCAAAATGACTATCCTACCCAAACTCTATATAGATTTAATGCAATCCACATCCAAATTCAGACAGCAATCTTTAAAGACTTAGAACAATAAATCATAAAATTCATCTGGAATCACAAAAGATCCAGGATAGCCAAACACATACTTAAAACCAGGAAGCTGGGTGGCATCTCTTTACCTAACCTGAAGCTATACTATAAAGCCATAGTGATCAAAACAGCATGGTACTGGAACAAGGACAGAGCCTCAGACCAGTAGATTAGAACATAATTTCCAGACATAAGCCCCCAGATATGCAGTCAACTAATATTTGACAAAAAAGCCAAGAACTTGAAATGGGAAAAAGAAAGTCTTTTCAACAAATGGTGCTGGTACAACTGGAAAAACATTTGTAAGAAAATGATAATTGGGGGCTGGAGAGATAGCGTGGAGGTAAGCTGTTTGCCTTTCATGCAGGAGGTCATCATTCCTGGCATCCCATATGGTCCCCCGTGCCTGCCAGGAGCAATTTCTGAGCCCGGAGCCAGGAATAACCCCTGAGCACTGCCGGGTGTGACCCAAAAACCATACACACACAAAAAAAATGAAATTGAAAATTGACCCATACCTCACCCCATATACAAAAATCAACTCAAAATGGATTAAAGACCTTGAAATCAGACTCGAATCTGTTCTTAGAATATATCTTACTAAGAATATACAACTATAATGCTGCCTCACTTTCAAAGAATACCTTTTCTGCTTTAGTTTCTAATTTAATGCAAAGTTAAATCCTCTAGTTTGAGAAATAGTTTCTATTTATAGAATTATTTTAGTTTTCGTCAGTTGGATACCTAGAAAATGCTATACTAATGTCTTAATATTTTACATATTGTGCTTGAATTTAACAACTTTTCAATATTAAATTTCATTTGTATTTTTGCAATGACTAGTTAATATGGATTACATAGTTTTATATTTGGTTTTTAAAATTGACATTTCTACATCTTTTAATTTTAGAATAACTAACTTTTCTGTGATCTAAATGATAATATTGTTTCCAAATTAGTCATAGGTTAGTTAATGTTTATTTAGATCTAGTAATGATATAATGCGTATTTCTTTGGCAATGTAGAGATTTTATTTTTGTTAATAAATTAAATTTTTTCTTAATGACTTTGCATCTTTAAGTTCTTATTTTGATGCTCTTGATTTCTTTTTTAATTGTTTGCTTTTTTATTGCTTTTTTCTTTTTTATATTAATATCTTTATTTAGACACCTTGATTACAAATATGATTGAAGTTGGATTTCAGTCATGTAAAGAACATCCCCCTTCACCAATGTAACATTTCCACCACCAAAGTCCTAAATCTCCCTCCTCCTCACCTCACCCCCACTCTAGACAGGCTTTCCACATCCCTCATTCATTCACATTGTTAGGATAGTTCTCAGTGTAGTTATTTTTCTAAGTGCACTCACCACTCTTCGTGGTGAGCTTCATGTCGTGAGCTGGACCTTCCAGCCCTCCTCTCTTTGTCTCTGAGGATTATTGCCAAAATGTCTTTTATTTTTCTTAAAACCCATAGATGAGTGAGACTATTCTGTGAAGTCTTTAAGTTCTAACTAGAGAAAATATATACTTTTCTAGGTTTTAAAGGAATTTGATTATATTTTGTTTTACAAATTATATTATTTAATATTCTTTATGTTTTATATATGTAACATTTATCTTAATATTCAAAACATAATTTGGTTTTATGCTTACTTAGTAGTTGTAAAATTATTAATTCAAATATAAATTAACTATGTCTCACTGTGATTTTATAATAATTAAAAATATAATTGTAGAAGCTGGAGCAATGGCACAGCTGTAGGGCTTTTGCCTTGAGTGCTGCTGAACTAGGACAGACACCGGTTCAAGTCCTTGGCATCCCATATGGTACCCCAAACCAGGAGCAATTTCTGAGTGCAAAACCAGGAGTAACCCCTGAGTGTCACTGAGTGTGGCCCAAAAACCAAAAAAAACAAAACAAAAACAAAAACAAAAAACCTTAATATACACCAATATGCACATTTCATAGCCATACATTTTTCAAATAAAAAAAATATAGATAAAAATAGAACCTTGGGAGATAGATTACTTAATTTTACCACATATTCAAACATTTTCTATATAACTAATAAGAAAGGAATAAAGGTTGTGATCAAGTAACCAACTGGTCTCGGATTGGAAATAAATAAGAACAGATCTAAATATCCAAGCCAGTCATAGAATCAAGGGACCTAAATTTAACAATCTATTTTGAAGGGGCCTGTTACACTGGCAGGCTAGGAGGCAAAGGGTGATGGTATAGGATGTGCTCTGGGTGCATTGGTGGAGGGAGGTTGACAGTGGTAGTGGGAGGGCCCTGACTCATTGTATATTTAAAATTCAAATATAAAGGACTCTGTAGAAGACTGTTGTTTCAATAAAAATAAAATTTTAAAAACAATTTTAGACAAGAAATATAATTTGTTTCTTTTTTTTTTTTTTGGGGGTCACATCGGTGATGCTCAGAGGCTACTCCTGGTATATTTTCAAAAATTGCTCCTGATTTAGGGGACCATATGGGATGCCAGGGATAGGACCCAGGTCCATTCTGGGTTAGCCGTGTGCAAGACAAAAGCCCTACCACTGTGCTATCACGCCAGCCCCAAGGAATGTAATATTTTTATTTTAAAATTTTGCATACATTTGGAGCATAATTTTATTCTTACTTATATGAACATGTAGCTGTATTTATAAGCCCAAGTAACACTTTACACATTGTAGTATAGTGCTGGAGATAACTCAAATGTTAAAAGACAAGCCTAGCATGTTTTGAGCCTTGTGTGTGTATACTGCAGTTACATGTAACTTGAAGTATTGTTGAGAGTGAACCTGATGGTAGACAATCATACCAAGCCAGAGCACTTCTCAGTTTAGCCCTTGTAAGAATAAATATATAGGCATACTAATATATATATATATATATAATTTCTAAGTTAGGATTATTTTAAATTCTGTATTGAATCTATAAAATCACATGTATTCAATGTGGGAAGGATTAAGTAACTTTAATATTAGGATGAAGTCTTTTTTATAGTTTAATAGACCAAATGCTAATAAATTTTATATCCAGCAAAATTCTAATTGAAGGTATTTTAGTTTAATAATACAGAGAAAATAAGACACAACTGGAACATTTTATGAACTTACAATTTTATTCAGTTAAAGAAACACTTCTGAAAAAATTAATGAGTTAATTAATTAAATCTTAGCCACCATTTATTGAAATCAAGTTATATGTTTAATAATTTAAAAAATATTGATTATTCCTTAAAAATCTAATCAATGAAAGAGTGGATAGTCTTGATATGAAGATTCTTTTTGTTTCTGTTGGTTATTATCTTTTTTAGACAGATATTTGAACTTGGTCTTTCTGATTATTACTTATGATTTTAGTGAAATAGATCTCAATTGGGATGTCATAAAGTGGATGATACATTATCAGTAATTAGCTTGGTAAAATTTGTTCATCATTTCTTGAGAAATAATAGAACACGACTGATTTTGTAAAATAACTAAGATAAAAAAAATCAAGCTGGTATGATGCAAGAATGCTATGCACATGTGCATACTGAGGTTATGAGCATAGCAGTATCTGTTCACAAAAGAATAAACTAGAATGAGACTTCTTTGAATTGTTCACATGCTCATAGTAAAGTAGTATTCCAAATTGAGAAAAAGAAAAGTTTAATCTACCTATAGTAGTCGAATGTAGGGGTGCAATTTGGTTGGTTCACTGTCCCCAAGGGGGAATAGAAATCTCATATTCCCTATCTGAAAAGGATCGGATATGCTGTTCTGGTTATAATAGTCCACAATAAATAATCCACACAGATATGAAAGTTATAAGAGGTAAGAAACATACTACAAGGGCCCGGAGAGATAGCACAGCGGCGTTTGCCTTGCAAGCAGCCGATCCAGGACCAAAGGTGGTCGGTTCGAATCCCGGTGTCCCACATGGTCCCCCGTGCCTGCCAGGAGCTATTTCTGAGCAGACAGCCAGGAGTAACCCCTGAGCACTGCCGGGTGTGGCCCAAAAAATCAAAAAAAAAAAAAAAAAAAAGAAAAAAAAAAAGAAACATACTACAAGCTGTTCACCCACACATAGAACTGCAAGCCTAGAGGAAAAGCTCTCTCTCTATAGCAATTCTGCCTCTCATTTACTTAGCACCAAACAACCCCCTCCCCCAGGAGAAAGGGAAAAGTCAGGTAGAGAGAACAGAGATATAAATGGAAAATATATCAAAAGTTTTCAATTACCTCACAGTTGAACAATGCATATTTAGTTAGAAAATCTATTACTCATAAAAAAAAAAAAAACAGTGAAATTTGTGGCCAGATCGTTGGTGCTAGAGGTGAGGCATCTTCCTTGCAAGTGCTAGCCTAGAACAAACCTCGGTTCGATCCCCAGGCGTCCCCTATAATTCCCCCAAGCCAGGAGCTATTTCTGAGCATAGCCTGGAGTAACCCCTGAGTGTCAACGAGTGTGGCCAGAAAACAAAAACAAACAAACAAACAAATAAAAACAGTGGAATTCATAGAGAATACAAAATGATTACATGAAAAACTTGATATGATTGTTTAGTAACTTAAAAGTATAAATGTGAAATGTTTTCTGTTTTGAAAGTTTAAATAAATAAATGAGGTTTTGATAGGTTGATTTTTTTACAATAACTCTATAGATTTGGCAGTTAGTCAACAATTGCAAGCATTAAAAGGAAGACAAGGTCATGATGAATTTTATCATCTTATTTTTATAATACATTGAAGAAAATATTGTTATAAATATTTAATGAGTTTTCTGACTTCAAGGCAACTTAAGACAATGATATAGATATGGGCATGATTATAATTCACTGTAAAGTACAAAGAAAATAAAATTGTGATCAGAAAAATAGTATTTTGCTTGCTGAATTTATTCAGTACTTCTTTCCAATGACTATCGCTTAGTATTTTATGCATAATTTGGATTTCAGACCTGAGAATGTGATGGTGTATTTGTTTGTGAGGAGAAATAGTACTGAGTTCCTTTATCAGAAGTAAGAAAGATTGTTAAGAAAGTAAGAGAAACTCAGTCTGAAAAACAGATAAAAATGGCTTTTAAAATAGAGAAGTAATCATAATAATATCTGACTGAATGAGGGATAGTAAACCTATCTAGAGCCAGGCCGGTGTGGAGTGGGGAGGAAGGACACTTGGGATATTGGTCATGGGAATGTTGCACTGGTGAAGGATTTCATATATATATATATATATATATATATATATATATATATATATATATATATATATATATATATAAATATATATATTAAAAAATCAAAAAGAAAAAGAAAAGAAAAGATAAGGCCTCCCAATTCTTACCACATGCTGTGATCTTTACACTGACTGTATAGAAAGAAGAGGTACAGTAAATGCACCGCATATGCACCTCAACACAGGCCCTTTGCCTGGTTTGTATTGTGAATTGGGGGATAAAAAATAGAGAAGTAAATGATATAATATCAAGGAAGTATATTGTTCTTGTTATTACAAGACAATAACTATATGGATGAATTACAAGGAATTTTTTAAAAGCAGATATGAGGGTTATGCAAGCATGATAGTTACTGTTAAGTACTTGGACTAACCATAGGTCCAACTGTTTTGCCAAAACTAGACACTACATCTGGTTTCTGGCACTTACTGTTTTCTGCACAGGCTCTACTTTGTATCCCTGGCCAGAATTTGCATTTACAATCAAGAATCTATAGTTTCAGTCAAATACTTGTGATAATGGTCACACAGATAGAGGGCATGCCTGCATGTTTGCAGCACAATAGCAACTTTCAAATATTTGCAATTGTACAACAGAAGCAGCTGCCCAGGCACACTTTACTATAGACTCCCAGCTATCACCCATTTATATATTAGATATATTAGATAGGCCCTATTTACTCCCAGGAAACTTGGCAGTATCATGAATTCATGAATTATTAAATATAAAGCGGCAGAGAATTAAGCCCCAGTGAAGAATGCTGGAGGAAAAATTTCTAAATATTAGAGCCAAGGAAACTATTTATTGTTTTGAAAATAGCAATCACACAAATGCTAATAGAAATAAGGTAATTAGTGGGGGAAAAAACCAGGAAAAATCAATCACGATATTAATAGTAAAGTTTTAGTTTTGTACTACTAAATATATAAATCTGGATATGAATCAGTGATTTTGGAGACAGACCATGAAAATAGTATACAATACTGCAAAAAGAAAAATAATTTTTAGAATTTTTTTGTTTTAGGGTTACATATAATAGTGATAAATGCTTAGTTCTGGCACTGTGTTTAAGGATCACTTCTGGGGGGTTCAGAGATCGAGCCTGGTTGACCACTGAAAAGGCAATTCCCCACTTGCCATAATTAACTCGCTGACCCGAAAAACAAAATTTTTTTTTAATGAAGGTAACATAAGAAGCTTTTGGGACATCAGAAGGACAGAAAGTTAGGGACAAATAAATACAAAATAATTTATTCCAGGTGTGGAAATCAAGAAACACAGAACAGAATAACCAATAGCCAAAAGAACCAAACTGAGTCTTGCACATTTGCTTGCCAAAGAGATGTTGTCAATCATTGAGACATTGGTAGAGGGACATTGATAAATGGGTGAAATAAATTGGAATTCTGTATGACTCAAATTTTATTACTAATAGTATCACAAATTATAGCTTAAGTTAAAATAAAAACTTTTCTAGGCCCATTTAGAAGAAAACAATAAATAGGATCAAGAGTAAAGGAGAGGTTATTAATAGATAAATACTAAGACTCATAAACTTACTATAAACAAATTTATGCCTTTAGAATCTAAAGAAAATGAACACAATGGGATTTTTCATAACTGTTTTAGGATAAAGTAGAGCCTAAATATAACATTAAAAGCAAGGATATTGAAACCATTATTAAAATAACAAAACAATACAAAATCCACTACCACCACCAATGAAAACTACCCCCCAAATGAAAGTACAGAAACAGGCAATTTAATTACTACCTCTACCTGACTTCTAAAAATTACTTTTTATATATACTTCTCAATCTCAAGAAGCTGTAAAAAAAAAGTTTTTCAAATGCATTTCATGAAGCAAGTGTCATATCGGCACTAAAAATAGATATGTCTGCCAGATTTGGAAGATGATGGAAATCATGACTTGAGAAGAACTGACAAATGACTTAAAATAGATACTCAATAAATATAATCCAGATAACTTTGAGCAAATCAGGTAAGTCTTTCCAGTATACTGACCTACTCTAGTATGTCTCCTTAGAAAGATAAACATGCTGAAGAAACCAAAGTTTGAATTGGGAAAACATAAGGAGTTTCATGGTGAAGAGAGATCTAAAAGACATACTGGTAATGACACAGTGCTAAATTTCAATGAGGTGGTCTATATGAACCATCAGTACAAAAATTTGTTTGAAATTTAGACTTTCATTGTAACAAAAACGCTTTAGTTAATAAATAACAAGGAAAACTTTCAAACACATTCTATGATGTCAGCATCAGAGAGGCACTGAAGATGATTTTATAAAACATCCTCAAAAAAATCTGGGGCCAGAGCAATAATAATGTGAGTGGTAGGGTGTTTGCCTTACATGTGGCTGACCCTGGTTCAATCCATGTTATCTCATATGGTCTTGGAGCCTGCTAGGAGTTATTTGTGACCTCAGAGATAGGACTGATCATTGAGTACCACTGGGGTGGTATCCTCCCATAAAAAGGAAATTATAAAAAAAAAATCTTAGTGAAGAAAATTCAGTAATGTATGTGAAGGATTATATATCATACTTGAAGAGATTTATTCCAGTAATGTAAGAATGGTTTATCACATGCAAATTAATGTAAATAGGATATAAACACAAATACAGATAAAAATCATACACTCATCAATAGAGTAGGTGCAAAATCTTATTTTGATAAGATTTAAGAGCCACTTATATTTAAAATCTTTCAACCAAATACATAGGTAAATCTACTCTCACCTTTATGATACAACATAATATTGAAAGTCCTAACTATTTCAAGGAGCTAGGACAAACATTACTAATTTTGAATCAAACAAAAAAACATCAAATAGACAAATAATCATAAAATACCCCACAGGAATATTGAAAGCATCAAGGTCTTCTATTTATTTTAAAATATGATAAAAATCTATGGTAGTCATATAAAATGGTAATAGGTTTAGAACAGATTTTTAGATCATTGAAAAAAATGAAAGCTCCAAATATATCTTTATATATGTGGACAATAATAAGTGTCAAAGGAACCAAAAGAATAAAAGGAAGAAAGGAATGTCTTTTTGATATTATGAAAACTGGAGAACTATGTGCCAAAGAATTAATAAGATAAATATTTCATACTATGCACAAAAGTTAACTCAAAAGGATTTCTGGTATTGTGTTAAACCCCAGATCTTAAATACATAAAGAAACCATAAACAAAACAATCCATGAGTAGTAAATTTAGAAAATTTACCACAGGCATAAAACAGTATAAATAGGTCACCACCAAAGTAAAAATTTTCATAGCAAAAAAAACTCTTTAAAGAGTTTAAAGTAAAGCAAAAGAACACACTAGGTGGGAGAATATATTTGCATATCTTATATCTGACAAAAATGCTAATATCATATATAAATAATAGCTCACAAACAATACCAGAAACAATGCATTAAATACAGGAACAATTACACAATAGACACTTCTCCAAATAAGATATACAACCCCACAAGTAAACAAATCTAAAAAAAGTTTACCATTACTATGGTTAGGACAATGAAAATTAAAATAACAATGATTGATTTATTCCTTATGCCTCTGTAATTGACCTATATGAAAAATCTAGTATTATTTGATCACGAAGCCATTAAGAAAAATAAAACCTCAATAATGGACAGATAACAGCAGGTAACTGGTTGTCTTACACATAGTTTACCTGGGTTTGATTCATGCTACCACATACTGAGTCCTGCTAGGAGTGATCCTTAAATTGAGACCAAGAAGGAAACCCTGAGTACAGCTGGGTGTGGCCTAAAAATTAAAACAAAATTTTTTTCACACTTATTTGGTGGCAACGGAGACTAATACGTCCTTTTTGAAAAACTATATGATGGTTTCTCAAATTATTATGAATAGATTTACCATATAATCTAGCAATTCCTTTCCTAAGTATCAATACATAAAATACATAAACCTTAATCCAATAATGAAGTAGGAACTGAAACTGGACTGACTACATGCATGGAAAATGCCTACTTTATGGCCATAAAAGCATGTTTTTTAAATGAGGGATTGTCACATGATTATAAAGGCTTAGAGATTCTACAATCAACTGTTCTCAAGATACAGGCCCGTGCTGCAGTTACTTTCAAATCCAATGACTCAGGCCACAAAAGACTCTACTACAGGAGTTATATTACTTGTTTTGTTTAATCCCAGTTAAAGGGTCCACCTCATACTCAGATTGTTGCTCAACTGAACAAAAATTTCTGGGGAGGGCTTTACTGAACTGTGCCTGGGGCATCACCCTCATCCCCAAAGTAAACAAATCAGAAACATTTCAAATAGATGGAGACCAGGGAAGCCAATAATATAGGATCTGTGCAAAAAATTAAGGCTCAAAATGTTCCAAACATTTTGTTTTTATTTTAGTCCTCCACATTTTATATTTAATTCTATTTGTAAATAACCATAACTTTTAGGATTAAACATGTCTTCTTTATTTTTTTACTATATCGCAAAGTATATTTTCTAAAGGAAGATCTGAAAAAAATTAGCACTCACACCTCCACTTCTATACAAATGGAACTGTACTTAATACTAAAATTGTGTCACTTTGATTGGCTACTGAGAAGCATTTTGATTTACCAACTTAAGAGCTTTCTAAATGTTCTTTTCAAGCAATGTCTTTAAACAGCAACACAGTTATGACAGTTTGGATTACAGCTTTTAACACTTTTCCAAGAGTTTTTGTATTTTACATTCTTTCTGCATTTCAGAAATATCTATGCCAGACATTTCAAATCTGAAATATGTTCTGGAGTTGCAATATCATCCAAGCATGATGGAAAATCTCTTTTCTACTATCGGAAAACTAGAATATTCAAATGATTTCAAAGTGGTAATTATACATAGAATAAAATTTAAAATGACTAAAGCTACATATTAATTGGCAAAATATGAGCAATTACATATTCTATCCTGAAAGTTGGACTGAAAGAAAACTTATAATAATCTGTATAAAGGAATTTGGTAATTAAAGGAACAACACTAAACTAATGTGCTAATGAGTAAATAATAGCTTTTGAACAGGGAATTATTATGAGTTTCTGCTATTAAATGAAAGCTGCAGATGGTTAATTACTATTAATGCAGAGGGACTGCTGCAATAAATCTATGATTTTAAATTTCAAGATTTCTGTCCACATTGTCTTAGTCAAAATATTTATAATCCTCAGCACCATGTATGATTCTGTGACCCTACCAGAAGTGATCCTTTACTGTAGAGTTTCAGGCATAAGTCCTGAGTACTGTTGGATGAACTGGATTTAAGGATATTTATGTACTTCTACTAATCCATTCTTATTTTGATATTTCTATTTGAGCATCCTATTTTCTCCCAAATATTTAAGATCACAAATAAGAATATTTTTATTAATATGATACTCTATACTGTTTTTTCTAATTTATACTCTCAATGATGGTTTTATGTAAACATATTTTAACATTATATTCATCAGCTGCATAACCACCTCCCTTCCCCAAAGTTCAATAGTCATCCCCTAAACAGTTCTGTGAATATTCTCCCACTACATTTAGCATTTTTTGCTACTCTGTTATGCATCTTAAGTTCAAACTTTGAGAAAGTACATTTTATCTATTTTTTTTTCTGATTGATTTTGCCCAGAATATCATCTAGTTCCATTTACATTGTGGACAATTTTATTAATTTGTTCTTTCAAAGAGATGCATCATATTCCCTTATGTATATAAATATAAATACAAATGTATACACAATATATACTTATAATTTATCACAGCAACTTGATCCATTCATCCACTATTGAGCATTTGAGTTGTTTCCATATGCTGCTTGTACTAAACATTCACATAAAAACAAGTGTGCTTGTATGTTTCATTTTTTTTAAATGTGGTTAGTTATGTACCTAGTGTTTTGGGGTAGTATTAGAGTAATAAATGATATTATTTCTCTTTTTAAAAGAGATAATTTAGTTTTTCAGAGAGATTATATCAGATGATATTCTCACTAACAGTGGGTGAGAGTCCTTTATCATGCTTACTGTTGTGGGAGGATCTTCAGTGTTCTTTTGATTTTCCTCATCATAGATCATGATAAATAATTTTTCATATGTCTGTTGTCCATATTTATCTTTTTTTGGAGGTCATATCTGTTTATCTCTTGTTCCAAGTTTTTGATGAAGCCAATGAAAGTTTTGTTAATTTTTGAGAGCTTTCTAGGTCATGGCTATTAGCCTTTTTCCTGATATATTGTGTGCAAATATTTTCGACTACTCAGTAGGGAATTTATTAAAAGCTAGTCTTTTTCATTTGTTTTGTTTTTGTGTGTCGTCTGGTGATGTATAGTGGTAACTCATAGTTCTACACTCAAGAATCACTTCAGTTCTAGGGGGAGACCATCTGGGATGCAGGGATTGAACCAAGGTTGGATGTAAGCAAGCACTGTAAGCAATGTAAGCAAGTACCTGCTATACAATATATTTAGATTGTTAAAAGATAATCTGATAATATTTGTACAAGACTAAAATTCTATACTAAATAAAAGAATTATCTTATTAATGAGTTTAATCCATTTTAACTGGACTTTTTACTGTGACAAAAACATTGTATAATTGCTTTTATAAAAAGTATTGCAGAATTAGGGAAATAGTATAGCAGGTAGGATATTTTACTTGCAATTAACTAAACTAGGTTCAAAACATGGCATCCCATATGTTTCCTCAACGCTGTCAGAAATCATTTCTGACAGCAAATCAGAGAGTAGCCCTGAACATAGTCCAGTGTGACCCCCCAAAACAAGAACAAAAGCAAAAAATTAATAATCACTGATTATAAGTCACATTTTAAGATAATCATTAGAATAATTATTTTGTATAACGAAAACTTCTGGCATCATGAAGAAGTATGGTTTAAAAACATACAAAATCTTTCAGAACAGGTTTTAAAGATTTTGAAGAACTCACATGAAGTCTCACATCTTTGAAAACTACATATAAATTATATTTTTCATGGTGATATTTAAATGTTATTTTCTGAAAATCATAATTGAAATAATTCCCAGAGATAAGAGCCGGAAGGACAGGCTCACTATATGAAGCCCACCACAAAGAATGCAGTTAGAGAAATAACTACGTTGAGAACTATCATAGCAATGCAAAAGTGTGAGGGAAATAGAAAGCCTGTCTCCAATACAGGTGGAGACAGGGAGGAAGAAAGGGGCATTGGTTATGGAAATGTTGCACTGGTGAAGGGGGTGTTTTTTTTTTACAACTGAAATCCAACTATAATCATGTTTGTAAATATGGTGTTTAAGTAAAGATATTATTTATAAAAACAAAAACAAGAAATAACTTTAAGAAGATATTAAATAATAAAAATGTTATTTTCTATACATTGAGTGGTTCTGTAAGAGAAAAAATTTAAATATATGTATACATATGTAATCATAAAAAAATAGAAGGAAACAGGAAAACAAACTTGACTACATTAAAAGTAGTTTCTTCTGGAGGTATATCCATATTAGAAAGATCGTAGGCACATCTGGGGATTATTTTTTTCTGTTGTGATGCTTTAAAATCTATAAAACTGTTTTTAATTTAGTCAAGATGCAGCAAGGTGAAATAAAGTAAGTTCTAGTCTACTTGAATATAAATAAATGTTTATGATATTTTGTGTTTGTAAATTTTCAAAATAATTGCCTATGTAAGTAACAGTTTCACAGTTATTAATATTTCACTTCATTAATATATCTTCTTTATCATTAGTATGAGATAACTTTAATCATATTCATTAGTTTATTAATTATTAATTTTATGGATTATTTAACTATATAATTTTGTTTGCATGAAGCACCTGAAATAAGTTAGAATAAATCATAAATATATATAAATACAATTTAACATTTACAATTACTATATTTCTAATTGAACATATTTAAAATTTAAAAATGCTTTATAAAACATTTAAAAAGTTAGGGGCTATAAAGATAGCATAGCAAGTAAGGCACTTGCCTTGTATTGATTAGCACAATAGTGACCAGGAATTAGGTCCAAATCCCTGACATCACATGTTTTCCTGACAACTGCCAGGACTCATTCCTAAACACAGAGGCAAGTATAGACTTTGAGAACAGCTATATCTGTCCTACACACTGCCCCATTACAATAAATCTTTAAAATTGAGGAAGTGAAAATTAATTCTTAAAATAGTTTTGTTCTTAGAGATTTATAAATACAAAATATCTCTATTGTTTATAAAATCGTGATACCCAAGCTAGAAAGATTGTGCGTTGGGTTAAGTATCTGACTTGCATGGAGCCAAATCAGTTGGATACTGAGCATCCTGTATGGTTTTCAGACACTTACCAGTAGTGACCTCTAAGCACAGAGTTAGAAGTTCAGAGCACTGCTGAATTAGGCTCAAACAATACAAATTAAAGTAAATAAATAAAATCTTATATCTAGAAACATAGATCATTAGAATTTTGAAGGTCAACTTCTTTTTTTTTTGACTAAAATAAAACTTTTATTTTACATTTTTTTTTAATTTTTTTTTTTTAATTATGAGAACAAGGATGCAAAGAAAGAGGACATGGTAAAGTTACAGTGGAAGGACAATCACCCATAACATAATTCTCAGAAGTCCCCTTGCTGATATCTTAACTTTGAAATTTTAGCCAAAGAACATTAAGATAAATAATATGAAAATATACCAAACACAAGCAAATAAATTGGGAAAAAGAAAAGGTTGAGAAATATAAATAAATAGAATTACACCTTAAAGAATTTATAAATATTCATAAGGTAGAACAAGCAATTATAGAAAATAAGAATGTATGTAAGGATCTTCTTTGAGAATTTAAATATAATAATGAACTTTTTACACAGCATGTAAATATAAAGAAAGCTAGCTCTACCTATAAAAATATAAGAGGAAAATAAAATTAAGATAGAAGTACTTATAACATTGATTAAAAATAATTAAAATGCAGATATCTTTAAGACCTCTACTTTCTGACAGATGTCTAAGCAAAAGCAGAAGGTGAAAACTAAGGTAAATTGTTTTAAATGAACAAGTTAAGTTTTGGTGGGTGGTCCAACTAACACAGTCTATGTTCAAAACACTTGAAAAGGTTTTTGTTCATTTATTTTGAAAATGTATAACTCTAAGCATTTATGGAAAATTTTCACAAAAACTGAGTTGACTATAAATTAGAAGATCTACGACTCTAATGATAGCATATGACAATAAATAAAAAATTTCTAAAATCCACTAATAACTATAAATTCACAAATGACTGAAATAATAGTAATAGCTAAAATAAATGTTCTAGAATCTGATTTCCAGTGTTCACACATTGAGCATTAAAACATTCAGTAACATTAACAAAAAGGCATAAAAAGAAACAATAAATGATGATGATGATGATGATGATAATGATGATATTGAATTTTTTAAACAACCTGTGTGCTCAACAGTTACTCCTGCTTTGTGCTCAGGTACCTCCGGATGGTATTCAAGGAATTAAAAATGGTGCAGGGAATATAATAGGGATCATCCAGTAATTTTATTCCATATACTTTTACTATGTTTCTAAAAATATGTTCTACTTACAAGAGATTTACAAACAAGTGTAAAAGAAACTTTCTGAAGAGGCAGAGGCAGCATACTTATAAGACAAATATTAAAGAAAGTATAAAAATATGCTCAGGGCTAAGTGATGAAGAGTTAAGTAAAACCAAGAGTCAAGTCTTAATTAATAATGAGTCTTAAATAAAACTATAAGAAGAAGTCAAATAAGCTCGGGAGTTAAAATGCAATAAATAAAATTAAAATATAATGATTTTCAATATCATATTTGAGTAGAGGGAGAAAAATAAGGGAACTTTATTATAAAACTATTGAGATCCTAAAGAGCAAGAGGAAAAATGATGAAGAAAGTTGAATAGAGCCTAGAGCACTGTAACACACAGTCAAGGATAACAAGATGAATAATTGGAGTTCAGGGAAAAAGAGATAAAGAGAATATGGCATTATAAACATTGTTCTTGGGAGTGGGAGAAATAGTTCAGTGGATAGGGCATTTGCCTTGTATGTTGCCAATCTATATTGAATCCCCAGCATTCCATATGATCTTCCTAGTGTGCTAGGACTGATTCTTGAGTACAATGCCAGAAGTAATGCATGAGAAGAGCTGGATTTGGATCAAAACAAAAATTGTGCAAAGACTACAAACTTCTCATATATAACCCATACATATCAGATATTCAACCAAAAAATCACACCAAATACACTCTATAATTGTAATTTGAGATGTAAAGAATGTATTTTACTAGAAGAAATTATTTCATATTTTATTATTTGGGGGGGCACATCCATTTGATGTTCAGGGCTTACTCCTGACTATGCGCTCAGAAATCGCTCCTGGCTTGTGGGGAGCATATAAGATGCTGGGGATCAAACCGCAGTCTGTCCTAGGCTAGCGCTTGCAAGGCAGACGCCTTACCTCTAGCGCTACCGTTCAGGCCCCTGTTTTTATTTTTTGATAACTCTTATGTTTCATTCCTTCCACTTTCTCTTTATCACCATAATGAGTAAAAAAAAAACCCTTTATAAACAATTTTCTTGAAAAGTTAAATATGGAGGGGCCAGAGCTGTGGCACAGAATAGGGCATTTGCCTTGCAAGAGACTAACCTAGGACGGACCACAGTTAGATTCCCTGGCATCTCTATGCCCCATATGGTGCCCAAGCCAGGAACGATTTCTGAGCTCAGAGTCAGGAGTAACCACTTCAGTGTCACTGAGTGTGGCCCCAAAACAAAAAGAAAATTAAAAATGGGTAATCTGGGGCCGGAGAGATGGCATGGAGGTAAGGCGTTTACCTTTCATGCAGAAGGTCATTGGTTCAAATCCCGGCGTCCCATATGGTCCCCCGTGCCTGCCAGGAGCAGTTTCTGAGCACAGAGCCAGGAAAAACCCCTGAGCACTGCCGGGTGTGACCCAAAACACACACACACACACACACACACACACACACACACACACACACACACACACACACACACACACACAAAGAATGGGTAATCTAATCTTTGTAATTCTGCGAATTTATCCAAGTACTGTAAAAACACCAATTTGAAGAAACACAGGCACCCCAACCACTGTAGCATTTACATTAGCCAAAAGTTGGTAACAACCAGTGTCATCAAAAGATAACTGGAGTCAGGACATGTCATAATATATCCAATGAAATATTACTCAGTTACCAAATCATAATATATCCAATGAAATATTACTCACTTACCAAAATGTTAAAATAGTTCTTTTTCTTTTAAATTTTTGGTCACACTCGGCAGCGCTCAGGGGTTTCTCCTGGCTCTATGCTCAGAAATCGCTTCTGGCAGGCTCGGGGGACCATATGGGATGCCAGAATTCAAACCACTGTCCTTCTGCATGCAAGGCAAACGCCTTATCTCTCCGGCCCCTGAAATAGTTCTTTTTCTTTTTTTTTTTTTTTGTTTTTTCGGGCCACACCCGTTAGATGCTCAGGGGTTACTCCTGGCTACGCACTCAGAAATTGCCCCTGGCTTGGGGGCACCATATGGGACGCCGGGGGATCGAACCATGGTCCTTTCCTTGGCTAGCGCTTGCAAGGCAGACACCTTACCTCTAGCGCCACCTCGCCGGCCCCCAAAGTTCTTGATTGCAACAGGCCACTACTAGTAGTATGAACCACCCTACTAAGAACCATGAGATAAGTGATAGATACCATCTAGAAATGAAATTCAATGAATTGGGCTAAATATAACCCAAGTAAATTATTTTGTTTTTGTCCTGGGCCACAAGCAGCATGCTCAAAACAGACCCTGGACTCGCACATACAAAGCTTGTATTAACCCTAGGAACTCTCTCTTTACCCTCAAAATAAACTAAAATTTCTGAGATCAAATTTAAAGTTTATTAGAAGGAAAAGAAGAGGAAAGTCAAGACTGGTAAAAAAATATTCAATTATACTAGAAAGATAGGATTAGACTTTTAATAGTGAATTTAATGTACATGCATTTTATATAAAATTAATTTATTAATTAATAATTAATAATACTAATACTTATTAGTATATTTATAATGATGCATACTTGAAACCTATGGAATTCTATAAATAGTTGCTATTTCAAGAAAACTTTTAAAGACAAAGAAGAAAATATTTCTATTAAAGGAGATGTTGATATTATCATTTTATATGGGAATGTACATGAAAAATATGCCACCAAAAATAATACAGGAAAATCTTGGGTTTGTTTCTCAGTTTCATACTTAGATCAGACTATTCAAATACCTAATAAAATGTAGTAAACCTATTCAGATTTCAAAGACTAAAATAATTTAAAACTCCAAACAAGTCACATTTTCTCACTCAGTAATTTTAGAGATCCTTGAGAATTCTTCCAATTTTGTAACTAATGAACAGACATTGATTTTGTAAGTAATGAAATTTCAATATCTAATTGTGTGGAAGTGGTATCAGTTTTAACATATGAACCAAATGTAGTTTACTGTTGGTGTGGCTTCTTTTTCTTCTTTTATTTTTCTTCTACTTCTTGAGTTTTTCTTGTTCTCTTGTTCTTTTCTTTTTTTCTTTTCATCTTTATTTTTGTCTTTTCTTCTTTGTCTTTTTCTTCCTTTTCTCCTTTTTTCTTCTTTTGACTTCTTTTACTTCCTCCTCCTCTTCCTCCTCCACCTCCTCCTGCTCCTCCTCCTCTTCCTTTTTCTCCTTCTCCCCTGTAAAATAAAACACATGAGTCGTGAGATCATCCCAAACGCCATGTTTCTAACTCCTTCAGCAGACAGGTCTGATGAAGCAGGGTAGCAGCAGAGAAATATAGGGGAAACACATATTATAGTGCACACTACCATATTGCTTACTACTCTAGATGTGATAATTATGCTTATCCCAAAATTCTCCAGCTACAATCTAACCCTGAAACATTTCTTATTATGCATTCTAATATGTATGATTTTTACCTTAATAACAGAATAGACAGCAGACATTATATATATTAAACTATGTTTTTTCTTATTGTTACTTGTTTTTTCTTTCCACTGACTACTCAAAACATCTGTAGAAATTTTATTTCCTGATTTAAAAATCAAAATGTTATACTCAATTTTCAAAAACTAACATAGGTTTTTTTAAGATTTGAGATAGATCATAAATATTTTAAGACAGATTGCAAATATTTATTTAGTTATATAAGGTGTTTCTTGGTCAGTACAGTTGTTTTCATGTAATATAGCCTTCATTTTAATATATCTTCTTTTGGAGAAAGCACACCTGGTTTTCAGGGCTTGCTTCTGACTCAGTGCTCATTATGGGACCATATGTGATGCTGAATATTGAAGCTGGGGTTGGCTAAGTACTAGAGAAAAACATCTGTTGTACTATCTCTCCAGTCCTTGTAGGAATGTTATACTGTGATTTTATTTTTGACATGATAAATCAAGATGCATTGTTTTCAGTGGCTAAGAAACATAAAACTATTGGTTCATATATAGTTTTCAAGGCCCCTGATTAAAAGAAACTCATTGCATTTTATTGAAAACATATTTAGAAAATATGTATGTGTGACATGTGTGTTTTTCCATTTAGAGAAAAATTTTGTTGACACCACACTCAGTGGTGTTTGAGGGTACTCCCGGTTTTATGCTTCAAAGTTAGTCCTAGCAGTGCTCAGGAAATAAAGTAGTATCAGATGTTGATACTAAGTGGTCATTAGTAAAGTAAGCACTTAAATCCCTGTAATATCTTTTTTGGCCTCTAGTTTATTGGCTTTCTTTATTTTAGTGTAAATATTTAAAACTGGTAAATTTAAGTTGTATTATAATGTTAAGTGTATTTGGGAAAATAATAGCATATAATTAATTTTTATACATAGGTTGAGCCAGTCTATATTTTATTTATACTTTAAATAAGATACTGTGAAATCCAGGGTATATTAAATCTTCAGGAAAATGATCCATTATCTTGTCTTTTTACTTTCTCATAGTGTTTAAAGTAACTAATTCTTTATTGTATCTCATACTTGAAAACTAAGACTTTCTTACACACTAGAAAACATGCTTTACAAGAGTGACAAGGTGATTGGCTAATAATATATATGTGTGTATGTATATGTATATATATGTACTATATATCCAAATTTCTAAATTTCTGTCCATTAGAACCCTATTTTGCCTGTCTAGACTGCAATCTGATTTTTAAAATAAAACTAAATAGTGTCTATACTTGCAGAGCCTTAAAATTTGTATTAGAAGATATGTCATTTATGGCAACTACAATTTTCTCAGTGATATCAAATATTGAAATTATATTTCCTAACATATTATTATAATGAATTATAAACAGTAACTAATCAATTGTAATAAATTGAACATACTCTAACTTCTAAAGATATTCAGTCACATGTATAAAATGTGTGATGAATAAATTCTATAATATGCACAGCACGAGTAAAATCTATTTTTATAAATTCAGTCTACATATAAAATTATAACTCAGGAACTTCTGGGGCCTGTCTAGTATGCAACTGACCCTGTTTGATACTCAGCACCCTGTATGCCTCACAGGATCCAATGTGTACAGAACCTGGAGTACCTCTTGAGCAGCACCAGATTTGGCTCCCAAACAGAAACAAATAGTAACCTTTGAAAAACAGAATTTTTAAATTCACATCATTTTTCCTATTTAATAAAAGCTGAAAAATTTTTACCTGTATTTATTAGAGACTAGCTTCATGTTTTAACTAATTTGATATATCTCCCCAATTATCTGTTGACTTCTTTTGCATTTTTTTCTGATTTTTTTAAAAGCCCATAACTTTGGCTTGCATTTCTAGTAGTTGACATCTGGTGCAGCCAGTATATCTGGATTTAAACCAAAAATTGTAGTTTGTTGGGAAAAAAGAAGCATTCTTTCTTATAAAGGTTTTGTTCTGATCCTTTTCAAATAAATTAACTTTTCTTCTATTCGATTTTAATCAAGTTATTTTATTGATAAAAATGAATGAATCCTTAAATTCCTGTAACTTAAAAAATTGACAAATTATATATATTCATTAAAATGTATGTAATATAATTAGATCTGAAATATGCTTTTGTTATGCGAAGTATATTGTATTGATCAATTTGTATTAAGTAGTTGCTAGATTATCGATAGCAGTTTTATTCACCACTAATATCTAATGTTAAATTCTTAGGCATTTGTAATAATAAAATAAAATGAGGTATTTTCTGTTGTTTGACCCATCCTCGACATCTCACACTCAAATCTAAAGTACTGAGTAGTACTAAATAAATATTAAATTAAAATATGTGTGAATCTCTAACACCAATAAAGAACACCATCTCAAGTACTAAATTTGAAAAACTCTATAGTATTTAAAGGAATCATTGCATGGGATAGGATATATTAGGAGCCATAAAGCATTGATACCATGTTTTCTTTGTTTGCTTTTTTGGGGCTATGCTATGCTTGGCAGTGCTTGGACCTTACTCCTGCTTCTTTACTCTGTCAGCACTTTTGGCAGGCTCTGGTGACATATGTAGAGCCAGTGATTATTTCTGGGTTGGCCATAACCATATGTGATGCCAGAGGTGGAACCGAGATCAGCTGAATGCAAGATAAGCATCCTAATCACTGTAATATCTCTTCAGTTTCCATTGCTATCATTTTAGGGGAAAAAAAAATCAGGGCTAGAAGATAGCATAGCTGGTAGGGACCTTGTTGTGACTAAAGCTGACCTGAGTGTGAACTCTGGCACCTCACCCGGTTTCTTGAACTCTTCCAGAAATAAATCCTGAGAACTGCAAGGTTTGCTCTAAAAGCTAGCAAGCAAAATAACCAAAAATATTAAAAAGAAAATCATGAAATTTTATATTCGTTCAAAGCGTGTTCATTTGTAAACATTAAAACCTTCATGATGAAATTTCAGCCCATTTACCTAATGTCTGAATTAATGTGAATACTTCGTATTGTATTTGAAACTTATACACCAAATCTAAATTGATTATGTATTTTAGAACTTGGTTTCTGAAGCATATCAGAATGTTCGATGGTGGCTCTTGGAGCCAAGTACATATTTTTTAACTTTAAAGTTGTAGCTAATTTCTGCAAAAATGAATGCTGTATCCCTAACATCAGCCACATCTCTAAGGCACTGAATATGCAGCAATTCCTTATCTAAATAACTAGTTTGGTTGCACATCTATGTGATTTAGAATATATTTAAAAAAATAAAATGATCATAGCCTTCCTCTTGTGAGTCCTGAACTCTACTCCCAGATTCTCTCTTTCCATATTTTTAACCTGGACCAAAGAGATAGTGCAGGAGGCAAGACACTTGCTTTACATGTGACTGAATTTACTAGGAATCCTTTGTATCATATATGGTCTACCTAGGCATCATCAGTGTTTATCCTTACCACTGAGCCAGTCACTAGCCTTTGAGCACTGCTAGTGTTGCTTTTAATCAAATACAAAACATCTAGGCCGGAGCAGTGGCACTGTGGTAGGGCATTTGCCTTGCATGTGGCTGACTGAGAATGGACCACAGTTCGATCCACTGGCATCCCATATGGTCCTGGAAGCCAGGAGTGATTTCTGGGCTCATAGCCAGGAGTAACCCCTGAGCATCTCCAGGTGTGGCCCCAAAACAAACAAAACAAAACAAAAACAACAACAACAAAAAATAAACACAAAAAATCCATGTTTACATAATTTATAAATTAGACTGTACAATTCTACCCTATTTATATATTTGGCTTATTTGTATCTTATAGCACTAATTTCTAAAATATTTAGGAAACATTATTTTTACTTTGTGATCCTTTATTCAAATTTTCAATTCTCCTTGGTTGTACATTGAGAGAAAATGAAGAAATTGTCTTTAAAATTTAAATAAACTAAGAAGATAAATTAAGCTACGGAGAATAGGTAGTTCTCTTTAGGTAGAAACATTTGACGATCAGAAGCACTGGACTTGAGTATCTTGAAACCCATCTAAAATTAACCTTTAAACATGTAGCAGCATGAATAGGTACTTATAATATAATTGGTTTTATTTATATATTTGTATTTTCCTTAATCCTTTCCTTTTCTGTGACAGAAGCACATGTGGAACAATAAAATTACCACAGACAATTCTGTAGGAATCCTCAGAATTTATTCCCATTTCTTTATTTTTAGTTTGTTCTTAAAGTCATTTTAAAAATGTGTTTATTTGAACCACTGCAAGTTCTGGTATTTGAATATTTAGTTTAGTAAGCAATTTTAAATCAGAGATATGTGATTTTTTTTACTATGATTCATCTTTGAAATAACCATGCTTGGTTCATTACCAATAGATTTCAATTGACACTGTTTAAAAATTCAATTTTATGTAAGAATATTTATAATTCATGGAGATTTAATTTTGAAGCTGTTATATTCTCTGCTCAAGTCTCAAGGTTAAAGCTGCTGTTCCCAAGCAGTCTGATTCAGTGAATACTGCTGTGTATAGTGTATGGTACGCAGTAGACCAATAAAAACAATCTGATTGATCTATCTCGTTATGGACTTGATGGCTTCCAAAGCACTAGCAATAAAATAAGCTAACTGGAAAATCAAAGCTTTAGTGACCTCAGAGGACTCTTCATTACATAGTGTAGTTTAAATCATGTTACTTTAAATTTAGAAATCACATGCACAACACATTTTATATAACAAACCAGGAAAAACTTGTAAATTGCATTTTTATTTTCCACCTTTCAGGCTGCACTACTGGCAATAGTGAAAAAGTTTACAAGGTTCATTTTTCTCTAAATTTTTAAACTTTAGTTTTAGGCTGGGTTTTCAGTTCTCTTTTCCAAAGCTTCTAATCTTCAAATACTTCACTCCAAAGTGAACCATGCTTTCTATACCACTTAATTATCTCCTTGATTTACTTAAATGAAAATATTAATTAAATTACTAAATTCTAATTTGGTATAAAAACAAAATTTGCTTTTATTTGTGGCTTTGTGACTATAGGCTAGGGAAACAAAGAACATATCTTCCTGTTAGGATCTTTTCATACCTACTTGCTTTCATTTCTGAAAATAGGTAGTTATTACAATTAAAGATAGTTATTTTATATTAAATATGTTATTAGATGGTTAGATATGACAATGTTATAAAATCTGCATTCTTTCTTAGCATTTTATTTTCTTGGAAGTAAAAAACAGATTTATTTGGTGGTACTAAAAATAGGGGGAGGGGGAAGGAGAGGGTAATGAATAATGTGCTCGGGAATACAGGCTTCAACAAAGATGGAGAGAACAACACAGAATGAGAATAAAGAAGTAATATATCATACATCTCGAGAAAGGGCGAAGTGGGTACCAAGTGCTCAGATATCATCTACACAGGCAACACATATGCCAGCATCTTGATTTTAGTCAATTGTTTTTTTTATACCATTATAATCAGTATTTCCCTTATCCTAAATCCAATGTCCTCATTTTAGCATCTATATATCTAAAAATTGTCTTTATTTACAAGTCAGAAGTTAGAGGGCCTATGCATGGTGACAGTCACATTCTTTTTAACCCTCTAATCCCTGTTACATTCTTTATCATCTCTTCTAGTTAACAATGAAACCCAATTGGAATGTGATGGCTATGGATAATAGTAATATGGTTCATCATTTAATTAAATATTATGTATTATGTACTATAGTACATAAGGTACTGGTATATAAAAATAAAATAACTTTTTAATGAATCTTTAATATTTGCATCTTTAGTAATATATATATGTATATACATAAAGACCTATGTAATGACATAAAGGAAATTAAGTAATCTAAAGAATACACATGTTACTAACACATTTATAGCATTATCAGTTGGAATATTTACTGTTTGTAGACAATATAGTATATGAAAGGTTGGAAGAAAAAAACATACCCTGAAGTGACAAGGGACAAATGAGCTATCTGGAAGGACCTTGAAAAATTTGGGGAAAATGATAAAAACATTTGTAGAGTGAATAATATACACACTTCTTGTAGTCAAATTTTAAATGAATAATAAAAAACATGGGCCGCAGAGATAGCACAGCGGTAAGGCATTTGCCTTAGACGTAAGACTGTGGTTCAAATCCTGGCATCCCATATGGTCCCCTGAGCCTGCCTAGAGCAATTTCTGAGTATAGACCCAGGAGTCACCCCTGAGCACTGCTGGGTGTGACCCAAATAAAAAAAGAAAAGAAAAGAAAAGAAAACATATGTGTAAATCAGGTACTGTCCAAAATAAATCCCTCAAAAATCTCATTATCTTTGTATTATTTACATGATCAATAATAAATATTCAAGCATTGGTATCTTTTGATCAACAATCTTTTATGAAGTTTATTGTGGCAGCAGTAAGCAAAATAGATTTCTAATTTCCCCAATACTTAATGTGGCCAAGGAAAAACAAAACAAAAAAAAACAAAAAATCAAAACAAACCCATAGTCTTGCCACACTAGCCCTCCTTCATTTTTTCTCTTCTTTCTTGTGGTTGTTGTTTTGTTGATGATTTTTTGTTGCTGTTGTGTTTTTTGTCATTCCTTCTTTTTAATTTTTGTTTTTGTGTTTCTTTTCCCCCTTCTTTTAAATTAATATGTATAGCCACTAGAAAGACTCCTCTCAGTTTCTTATTTTTTTTAATTTTTCCAACAGAATAGCAGAACTTGAATCATCTTGTTTTCCCTCATAAATTGAGGAGGGGAAAATAGGATGGTACCAGAAGCAAGCAAACAAATGAACATTGAGTGGAAATAAAAAAATGATCAGACTTAAACACCAAACCTGAAGTCAATGACAACAGAATCGCTACAACAAGCTATACACATAGGGTACCTGTTACACTACCAGTCCATGGGGCTAATGGGGAGGTATGGGATGCATGCTGGGAACAGGGGTGGAAAGAGGACAACACTGGTGGTGGGAGTGGCCCTAATTCATTGTCATTATACACCTTAAATATTACTGTGAAATATTTATAATTCACATTGATTACAATAAATTTAAAAAAAAAACAGTGGCTGGAGAGATAGCATGGAGGTAGGGCTTTTGCCTTGCATGCAGAAGGATGGTGGTTCGAACCCCGGCATCCCATATGGTCCCTCGAGCCTGCCAGGAGCAATTTTTGAGCATAGAGCTAGGAGTGACCTCTGAGTGCTGCTGGGTGTGACCCATATATATAAATATATATATTATATAAATATATAATATATAAGTATATGTTATATATAAGTATATAAATATATATAAAATAAAAACTCCTGACATAACATTGATTATACCATCCTGCTACTTGGCTATTGTAATTCAAGCGTATCATTTCTTTTTATTTAAGATCAGAACATTTGTTCTTTCTCCTCTTGACTGATCTCTTCTCTTATACGTTTTTGGTATACCAATACCTCATCAGAAAGGTTTTCTTTCACTCACCTTTCAAAACAATCCCTACTTCCTTGTATCCCCTGTTTCCATACATACTATATTAAACTAATTTTTGTGTTATTACATGCTATTTAACTCATCCTAAATACTTAATTTTTCTGATACTTCTTTGTTCCCAATCCTTTAATGTAATCTTCATTAGGATAAAGACTCAAACTATTTTTCCACAATTAGATCTTATTTTCTGAGGTATATTCAAAACAAAATAATAGTTATGAAAAAGAGAATGTTTAAAACAGGAGGTGGAGAAAAAATACATTGCAGCATTGAGAAGAGTATGAATGATGCCAAAGAACATTAGAAGTATTTTATATTGAATATAGGAAAAAAGTATACAATTATTTGGGTCATAATAATTACAATAGAGTAATAATAGAGAAAGATAACTCAAATATATAGGTTCTAGTAGGAACAAAAAAGACATGAGTTAAGAATATTCAAAACATAAACTGCAGAAAGTAGATAAATATTTAGAATAGATTTCTTAAAGTAAATATGATTCAGTAACAATAAAGGGAACTACTAGAGGACCTATGCAAAATTTGCTATTGTAAGTATATTTGTTATTTCTATCTTAAGTGTAATTTAAATTGATGTTTCATTCTGGAGACCTAGAACATCACATTAAGTGCTTGCTTTGTGTGCAGCAACTTGGTTTTGTTCTCTAGCACTCCATGTGGTCTTCAAGCCAATTAAGAGTTGCACTGGTGATGGGTGGTGTTCCTTTTATGACTGAAACCCAAACACAATCATGTATGTAATCAAGGTGTTTAAATAAAAAAAAAAATCTGATGTGGAAAAAAAAAAAGAGGAGGTACAGTAAATGCTCCCCATATACACCTCAAACCAGGCTCTTTGCCTGGTCTGAAAAAAAAAAAAGAAATGCTGAGATTAAGATATCTTGCCTTAAAAGATGCTAGGCCAAGGGGATTCCCATTTCGGATGACCCCAATATTTACTGTGCCTATGCGGGGGGGGGGGTGAGGGAGGCAGGGGACAAAAAACACTAAATAATTCTTCTTTTTTTCTTATCTAGTTTTTGTCAATTTCTTTGTTTTGGGTTTGTTTGACATTGAAGTAGTTGTCCATTTTTTTATTTATATATTTACTTTTACTTTCTTCTTTTCTCTTCTTCCTTTTTGCGCCTTGTCATATTTCCTATCTCACGACCATGGCCACTATGTGGTGCATATTTTTATTGCTGCAGTGCTAACTTGATATCTTATTTGATTCCTCTTTTTGAACTGTCGTGGTGTTTCACCTTCTTTTTTCCCCTTCGTCCCTCAAACCAAGGATGAGAGCCTCTAGAATGACTGTTCATAGTCAGCATAGTCGATTTTTACCCCATTATATTACTTTTCTCTTCCTCAAACAAAACCACATAACTTGAACTTTCTAGTCCCGCCTCCCAATTAGAGGGGGCAGTAATGGAGACACCAAGACCAAACAGTTATAAGAACACTAAGTAATAAACTAGACACAGAAGGGACCATGCATTCTAGCAGCCCCTGGGGGGAAAGTGGAAGATATGGGAGGCAGGATGGGAGCAGATGGGGGAGGACAATTCGGTGGTGGGAATTCCCCTGACTCAATGTAAATATGTACCTGGAATATTACTGTGAACAATATGTAAACCACTATAATTAAAATAAAAATTATATTTAAAAAGAAAAAAAAAAGAGTGATCTCTGAGTACAGAGCACAGGATAAGTCATAACAGCACAGAGTGGCTCAAAAATAAACACATTTGTTGGAATTAAATAAATAAAATAAACTTATTTTTATTTTATTTTAAGTTAAAATACACTTACAAATATTATCATATGAATTATTTATTTCTGCTTTTATTTTTTTTTGTTTTTCAGGCCACACCCATTTGATGCTTAGGGGTTACTCCTGGCTAAGCGCTCAGAAATTGCACCTAACTTGGGGGGACCATATGGGATGCCAGGGGATCGAACCACGGTCCTTCCTTGGGTAGCGCTTGCAAGGCAGACACCTTAACTCTAGCACCACCTCGCCAGCCCCTATTTCTGCTTATTTTGATTATACTATGCTTGCATAATTGTTTTCAATATTTTACTATGATCCTGTGTTCATCACAAATGATTTTCTCCTGAATGTTCCAAGGTTTGTTTTGTTACATGATACATACTGTACTATATTCTATGTCTTTTAGTTGATCAGTTTAGTTCATTGGTATTTAGTAAAATTATTCATATAAAATATTTTGTTACTTGACATTACTTAGGTGCCTTTCCTGGGTTGGTGGTCACACATACTGGTGGTACTTGAGGAAATGTAAAATGAAGTTCTGGGTTTCTGGCACGCATTGCATGCACAGTTATCCTTTGAGACATCTACTCAGTATCTGAATAGAATATTTTTAATTAGAGGTTTTTTTCAAGTCAAAACTCTTGCTGTACCATACCATTCCCTTCTGCCCCATAGAGATTTGGTTGAAAACCTGTTATGAGTCTAATAGTGGTTACCTTAATATATGTGATTCTTTGCTTATTTTCTTGTTGTCTTTAAGATTGTATCTATACAAGACCTTTATAGTTACAGTTTCTAGGTGTTTTTATATGTTTCTATTAGAATTTATTCTTGTAGAACTCTTTGCTGTTGTTGAAAATATATTAAAAATAATCTAATTCACAACCATTTCTCAGCTTGGAAAGAAAGGCTGCTAGATTTCCCAGGTCTGTGAGTGGCAGTAGTGAGGGCTCTTAACAGCCCCACTTAAGTTTCTTTTTATTGTGCTGTTTGTCTGTTCAAAAAAAGAAAAAAGGAAAGAAAATCAAATTTGTTGGAGTCAACTTAACTAAAGGGTGAAAGACCTATATACATAAATCTTTAAAAAACTGCCTCAAGAAAGAAAAGAGGACATCATAAAATGAAAATAGATAATCTGCACATAGATTAGAAAGATTTACATCATTAAAATTGCATTTTTTCCCAAAGCATTGTACAGATTTATTGTGATCTCCAGAAATACCTATGATTTAAAGGAGCATAGTAGATGATTCTGATTTTTTTATGCATCAATAAAACTCTACAAATAGCTAAAGCAATCCTTGACAAAAAGATATGGGAGGAATCACTTTCCACAATTTTGAACTATACTATAAATCAGTAGTCAGTAAAACTGCATGGTATTGGAATAAAAACAGACCTTCAGATTAATGGAAAGACTTGAATATTCAGAGATGAAGCCATATTAAAGCCATTATTTTTTTTTTACAAGGAAGCAATAAATAAAAGTGGAGCAAGAAACCTCTCCAAAAAGTGGTTCTGGGAAAACTGGTCAGCTACATTAAAAAAAAAAAAATGAACTCAGACCTCTCCTCCTTAATACCATACTCAAAAGTCAAATCAAATATATTAAAAAAGACCTTGATATCAGACCTTAAATAATAAGATAATAGAGAAAAACAAAGGCAGAATACTCCACAACATTGATGCTGGAGGCATCTTTAAAGAAGAAGTGCCACTGTCCAAACAAGTGAATGCAAAGATAAACAAATGAGATTACAATAAACTGAGAAGTTTCTGCACATAAGGAAAACAGTGCCCTGGATACAAAGGTTACACATAGAATAGGAGAAAATATTCACCAAATATCCATTAGAGATGGGGGTTGATACCTACTATACACAAACCACTGATGGCACTTTACAAGAAAAAAATCTGCTAGCCCATCAATAAAAGAGGAGAAGAAATGAACAAACATGTCCTCAAAGAAGAAATACAGATGGCCAAAAGGCACGTGAAAAAATTGCTTCACATAAATAATCATCAGAAAGATACAAATTAAAAACAAAAATTAGGTATCAACTCAACACACAGAGGCTGACACACTTCAGAATGAACAAGAAAAACCTGTCGTGATGTCAAGAATAAGAGACTTTCATTCACTGCTGGTTGGAATGCAGACTCGTCCAGCCTTTTTGGAAAATAATATGATCACTCCTCAGAAAACTGGACATTGAGTTCCCATATGATCCAGCAATGCCACTCCTAGGGATATAACTCAGGAACACAATACCACAATACAAAAATATCATCTACATTCCTATGTTTATCACACCACTATTTACAATAACCAGAAACTGGAAATACCCAAGTGCCTGAAAAAAGATGCATGCTAAGAAACTGTTATATCTATATAATAGAATACAATGCAGCTGTTAAGAAAAAATAATAAAATTTGCTTATACATGGATGGTATGGAGGTTACTATACTGAGTGAAATGAGTCAGAGGAATGGGATAGGTATAGAATAATCTCACTGATTTGTAAGATATAAAAAAATCAAGAAACAGTCTGGTATAATATCCAGAGATAATGGATATGAGAGTTAGGTTGCCCAGACCGTGGTGGGAAGTTTGCCACAGAGAGTGGTGAAAGCAGTTGGGTAAGAAGGGTCTACTAAAACAAAGTGGTTAGAAATGATCACTCTAGACAAGAATTTGGGACTGAATGTAGAGAAAGTAGTAAACAGCGCACCCACCATAAACAACAGTGCAAAGCACAATCTTTACCCCATTTTTTTTCTTTTCTTTTTTCAAACAGAATCACATAACTTGAACCATCTTGTTCCTTCCACCTCTCAAATTGAGGTGGACATAATGGAGGGTACCAAGACCAAACAGTTGTAGTAGTAGTAGTAGTAATAAAAATGTTCGGACTTAAACACCAAATCCAATGCCAAAGACAAAAAAAATCAATACCCAATCTACAAGCTAGACACAGAGGGGACCACTTATACTAGTAGCCCAGGGGTAAGGGAGGGGGATATGGAATGCAAGCTGGGAACAGGGGTGGAGGGAGGACAACTTTGGTGATGGGAATTCCCCTGCTTCAATGTTAATATGTACCTAAAATATTACTGTGACAGATATGTAATCCACTTTGGTCAAAATAAAAATTATTTTAAAAAAAAGGAAAGAAAATGAGAGAGAAGCAAATTGCCTGCCCCAGAGACAGGCAGCATTGGGTAGATGGAGGAGTGGGAGGCTATATGGGAGACATTGATGGTGGAAAGGGTGTGCTAGTGAAGGGTGGTGTACTTTCTATGACTGAAACTCAACTATGAATATTTTTTTTCTGTCTTGGGGCCATACACAGTGGCACTCAGGGGTTACTTCTAGCTCTGCATTCACAAATCACTCCTGGTCAGCAGGGGACCTTAGAATCAACTTGGAATCAATCCCAGATTAACTGCATGCAAGGAAAATGCCCTACCGACTGTGATATTCTCCAGTCCCAATGAACAATTTTGTAATCCTGTGCTTCAATAAGCAATTAACTAAAAAAGAAAGTATGATGTATTGGTGGATCTTCCAGCAGACATTTGGGGGGTCGGTGGGTTAGTGTAGGTAAGTTTTTTTTTCTTTTTGGGTCATAGCTTGTGACACTCAGAGGTTACTTCTGGCTATGCGCTCAGAAATTGCTCCTGGCTTGGGTGAACATATGGGATCCCAGGGGTTCGAACCGAGGTCCATTCCAGATTGGCTGCTTGCAAGGTAATCGCCCTACTGCTGTGCTATAGCTCCGGCTCCAGTGTAGATAAATTCTTTATGTATGGTACTCTGTGGGAACTTTATGTGTTCCAAATTGCACCCTGTTGCAAATTGCAAATTGTTACTCTATGATTGAATTTCTTTCTTATAGTGATTATCTTTCCTCTTTACTCCCCCAGGGGTTCTTATTTTGGCCCCTATTCGCCAAAGTTCAAGGCATTCATTTTTTTTATTATTATAATTTTTATTTTAGTCATAGTGGCTTACATATCATTCACAGCAATACTTTAGGTACATATTAACATTGAATCAGGGCAATTCCCACCACCAAATTGTCTCCCTCCACCTGCGCTCCAGTCCTGCCTCCCATAGCTCCCACCCTCACCCCTGGGGCTGCTAGAATGAGTGGTCTCCTCTGTGCCTAGCTTACTACTTAGTGATCTTTCAACCGTTTGGTCATGGTACCTCCATTTTATCCCCCTCTAATTGGGAGGTGGGACTAGATAGTTAAGGTTATGTGGTTTTGTTTGAAGAAGAGAAAAGTAATAAAATGGGGTAAAAATCAAATATGCCAAAAATGGGTGAAGTCCTTCTAGAGGCTCTCATCCTCGGTTTGAGAGACAAAGGGGAAAAAGAAGGTGGAACACCGCATCAGTATAAAAAGAAGTACCGAATAAAGTAGTTCTTATTTTGATGCACAACAACAAGAAGCTATGATGGTGGACAAGGGTGTGGGACTGTAACTAACTTAGTCTTTTCAATTCCAGAAGATATTAAATTAAATCATGTTTGAAAACCATTCTGGAGACAATATGTGAAGAAAAAATATATAAATATGGTAACTAAAGTGTCAATGAAAATTGAAGAAAGTTTAATTTATCTGACCTACTGGTAAGTACAAAGTCTCTGAAAAAGAGTCTTGAAAATTTTACTTTATAGAAACCATTGTAATTTACAAAGTCCTACAAAGTTGATTTTCAGAAATGAAATGGTTCAGAGTCAATCCCTCCAACAGTTTTAACCTCCCTCTACCAATGTTCTCAGAGTGCATCCCACACAACTCCCAATGTTCTCAAGCCTGGCATTATAGAAGACCTATTTTAATTTTAAAGTTTAAAAGTTTGGGTCTTTTGTTTCCATTGTTGTTGCCTTTGGCTTGGATATTTAGTTCTTTACTTGTATAACAGCACCAATCCACCTGAGATCAACTGGTATCCATCTTTCATATTTGTTTTTCTCCTCTTCCACTAAATTTCTTTTATTCTTCTTACTATACTTTTGGGCCAACGGTATTCCCTCTTAAACCATTAATTAGGGTCTCAAACTCGCGGCCCGCGGGCCGCAAACAGCCTTCCATACAACATTTTGTGACCCTGCCCTAGAGGAAACTTTTTTTTTTGTTTTGTTTTGTTTTAGTTGTTTGGATCACACCCCCCAAATGTTCAAGGTTTACTACTGACTTTGCACTCAAGGATCACCCCAACTTTGCCTTCTGTGGCCCCCAGGTATATTGAGTTTGAGACCCCATTTCTTCATGAAGTTACTTTAAATACCACATATAAGTGATATCATCTTGTATTTATTCTTCTTTTGGTTTACTTTATTTGGCATAACATCTTCCAATTCTTTCATGTTGCAGCAAATTGCACGATTACATCATTCCTTACAATAATATAGTATTCCAGTGTGTATGTGTACCACAACTTTATGATTCTTCATCTGTTGTTGGACATTTAGATTGATTCCAAGTATTAGGCATTATACTTAGTGCTTCAGTGAATAGTGGTGTGCATACAGAACTCTCATCCACTTCTGGTGGGAATACTACATGTTCCAACCCTTAGGCAAAATAGTTTGAGCAACCATACAAATTATCGATTCCAATTTTAGTATCTATCTCCAGGACAGGATATGAGTCTTTAAGAGAACCATTATGTTTCTATTTGGACACTAAAATATAGAGATTTTTATTCAGTTGTTTCAATGTTTTGTGAAGATAAAGGTAATGTTGTATATTGTGATTTAGAATAATTGGTGGAAAGGTGAGATTTGAAATAACTATTTTAAGTTGGAAAATAACACAACAAAACAGAAAAATCTTTTTGAGACAATACCATTTCTCAGAAGGTCAGCACAAAAATATAGTCATTTCTTGAATTAGTATCTAATTATGTAGATACAATTTGTTAAGTCTCATGATGAAAGAGATACATTCATTTATAGAAGAAAATATAGGGGCTTGGGTAGACAAAGAAGTGAAAATAGATCAGATACTGTGAAAGATGTGAACATCTTTTAAATAATTTAATAAGAGTATTTGGTTTTTCAGGCATTGTAGAAATGTAATTTGGTTCATAACAATTATTTTTAGAAACTTTAAGTTGCATTTTCTTCAATAGAATTTAAGTGGAAAGTAGGTGAGTATTATGCCATTGTGCATATATTATGCCCAGAACCTTCCATATTTAAAAAATAAAAAGAAAGCCACATGATTTTACTTGGAATTTTATCTGTATTATTTTTGACTTAATGTTTTCATATCCAAGTATTTTAGGATTGTCCTTAGAATGTAAAAACAGTTCTGATTCTGGTTTTTTGGTTTTATTACTTCAGTGTATCTTTGTTTTTGTTCTCAACATGATTGGTATATACCACATAAGCCCTTCATGGTAGATAAACTTTATTGCTAGATATTTTAAGAAAACTATCAAGCAACTACTCTAATTACAGTCTAGCTGAACAAAAATGTTCTCATTTTGTTCTTTTCTAATAAGCTCATAACAAAGGAGTGATTTTTATTTCCTTACATGGAAAATAAATATTTTATTTGAGATCTGAGTCACCATCTATTACTTAGACCATATATAAGATTCCAATTGCAAATCTAACTAATAAACTAGAGCTTTAAGCATTTACTTTTTATATTTAAATTGTGTTGCAAAATAGATAACATTCTATTGTGGAAATTTAAAAATAAGTATTCACATTAAAACAAACCGATTTGAGGCCAGAGTGATAGAATAGCAGGTTGCTTTTCTGAACATGGCTAACAAGGCTTCAATCCTTAAACTGCTTATGGGTTCCCAAGCACTGCTAAGAATAGGGAAGAGCCAAATTAAATCCAGAACACCATTGGATGTGAACATTTTCTTCAAAAGAAACAAATAAATCAAATTTTAGTTGTCTTAAGATGTATTTATTTAATTTTTGGGCCATATCCTGTGATGCTCAGGGGTTACTCCTGGCTATGTGCTCAGAAATCGCTCCTGGCTCAGGACACCAGGGAATTGAACAAAGGTCCATCCTACATTGGCCACGTACAAGGCAAATGCCCTACTGCTGTGCTATTGCTCTGGCCCTATATAATTGTTAAGTGGGAAAAGACTTACATATAATAACTTAAAATATTTAAATAAACATTTATTAATATAGTTATTAGAAAAAGTTATTAGAAATGTTATTAAAATTTATTGGTAAAAATCAGTATTTCGAAATACTACAGAATACTATGTCAGTAAGGTCTCCATATAAACTAGTTGATTATAGTATAACTATGTTAAACAAAACTTTGACATGTGAGGACAGGAACACAAAAGAAACTACACTCGAGAATATTAAGGGTGAAGTAATATGTGCATAGCCTAGACACTATTAAAGTAATAACAACAGAATATAAGTTATTTGGTCCAAGGGAGAATCAAAATATTATAATGGATTTAGACATAATTAAAGTTGAAAGCCAGATTATGCATAAAGTACACCAGGGAAGTTTTCATGATCAGAGAAACTATTTAAGTAAATAGCAATCCACTGAAACTCTGAAAAGTTTTTGTATTTTTCTATAGTCACTGGTTTATTTTATAGTGTACAAGAAGAAATAACTTTTGATACAGAATTGGGCAAGTCTTGAGAAGAATTATCGAAGTCCTAGGATTTTTTATTTTGTTTATTCAGTTCATAAACCTTTAATTAAAACTGTGAAGCTTAGTTCAGTTCAATGTTAATATTAAAAATTTAAAGTCATTTTCATGAAACTTAAATTGTAAAATGCTGGCAAGAACATCTCTATTTTCTAAGGATAAAATTTAATTCTATAGCCCAATTTCTTCTCTTTTTAATCCACATGTTTAACTTACTAGAGAGCTATTTTTTAGCTTTTAATCAATAACAATAAATATGAAAAATACATTTTAACTGTAAGGATATTATAATAATAGCAAATACTCATATAATTTAGTACTTGTTAAGTAGTATTGTAAGCTTTTATGTGTATCAAAGCACTTACTTTTCAAAGAGCCTAATGAAGTAGATGTTTTCTCTAAAAAAGTTTACAAATGAACTTATACATTTGACTGATTAATTGCCATTTAATAATAAATTATTAACTGAAATATATTACTCATATTTATTTATTTTGTTTTGTTTTGGGGTCGGCTACACTGTGGCACACAGAGGGTACTCATGACTCAATGCTCAGAGTTGTACTCCTTGCAGGCTCATATTCCTGTCAGGCTCTGGCGACCATATGGGATGCTGGGGATTGCAGCTAGATCAGTTGAGTATAAGGCAAATGCCCAACCCGCTGTGCTACTGCTCCAGCCTCTACTCATACTTATTTAATGTTCTATGCACAACTTCACTGAAGGCTTTTCCCTTATCTTTATATGTTCCTCAATCCTGCTTGCTAGACATATTTTCAACATTCTGGCTAGAACTTTAATAGCTGATTTGAACTCAGCATATGGAAAACAAGGTCTTTATCTAGTATCCAAGATTTGTTCCCACAAAGAATAAAATGAGCTAACTAGGTTCACAATGATAAAAGACTTTTGAATAAAGAAAGCAGCATGTACAGCTGTAGCTAATTACAAATTTGGTCTTCGCTTTTGTTAACAGCAGACTAATGTTTGCATACAGAGCATTTGCTGTAAATAAATAGCTTTAATAAGTAGAGAAAAAAAGACAGTAAGCAGTACAATGCCAGGGGTAATTACAGCTATGTTTACAAAAGCCACAAATGCAGTATATAATTATCTTAATATAAAAATGAAGATTATCTCATATTTTAAGCTCTTCATTAGGAAAAACTCTAAAATTAGAATATTTCAGTGTGTGAACAGTTGTCTGATTTTGTTTTAATCTTCTCAATACATTACCTTGTGGAACATATAGAAATACACAATAATATAGCCTCAATGAATATATTCTTATTTATGAAACGAGATATTTGAAAGCACACTTGATCATATATTTATGGCTTTAAGGTTGGGATGATTTGCCAAGTTAATTAAGAATATTATTAAAAGTCTATTGAGAAGCAATATAGTTCATTTCAATTAAGACTACATATAAATCACTATCTTTACTATTCTCTAAAGAATCTCCAAAGATTACACTCTAATGAATACATTCTCCAAAGTAACTATACTGAAACTTTTTATTCCTTGGTAATAATATCACTGTGATAATTCTGAACTAGTGAATTGTGGTAAAAGAATGACTGATAGGAAAACCCAAAATAGTCATTGAATCATAGAAAAATTATATAATAATCACACTAGTCTTTACCTTGTAGAAGTAATTAAGAATTAATATAAAAACAATTCTCCTATTGAACATCTTGTAATACAAATTATATAATTATTAAACTTGGCATTATGGTGAAAGAAAGCTAAAAAATCTGTGAGTTCTTTCCTAAAAAAAGCACAACTATTCATATAAAAATCTTGACACAGATATTTATAACAAATATTTTTATTCATTATTATAATTTTGGAGGGGTTTGGCCCTGGCTATGCGCTCAGTAATTGCTCCTGGCTTGGAGGACCTTATGGGACCCAGGGGCATCAAATTGTGGTCCATCCAAGGCTAGCAAGGGCAAGGCAGACACCTTACTGCTTACACCACTGTTCTGCCCTGATTTCTATAATTTTGAATTAACCCAGACACTCTCTCTAAAGAGGCAAATGAAAAAATTAAATATATATTGTTCTTGGAATACAATTTTACTTAATAATAAATGAAAATGACTTCTGTCCTTTTGTAAAGACCAGGAATAATATTCAATACTGTCTTATCCTGTACCCCACCTCATAAAATTACTCTAAATTAGCTAGAAGATATTGAGGCTTCCAGTGGAAAGAATTGCTAATAAAGTTAATATCGCAAGCATATCTACTTTCAGAAAAAATTATTTTTACTATAAATCTGGCATATAAAGAATTTGGGAGTATATTTAAGTTAAATTAATTATTACATTAAAATTTAATTTGGTTTGTTTTTATTATATCTGCTAATTCAGTAATCTGCTAATTTTGCATATCTACATGTCTATCAATCTGTTATATAAACAACAAGTCACATTGTTACATGTAATTTTGGAGTTGATGAAAATTAAAATAATAGAAAGTTTAATACAAGCACTACAATTTAGACTGTAGCTCTTCTAAGAGTCTATATAATGTACTAAATAATCTGACATTCTAACTAATATACAGATGAAAAATAGAAAGATGATATTAAAAAACCCATTTTTCTTTATTTTGTTAAGTGTTTAGAGCTAAACTCACACTTTTCAGGGTTTATTCTTGTCTGTTCTCAGTGATCACACCTGGCAGTGTTCAGGGATAGAACTTGTATGAAGAATGAACAATATCTGCATTTTAACCAACAGACTATTTCTCCTGCTCAACAAACCTATTATTTTTAATTTTATAGAAAATTTTAAATCAACAGGCAACTACTGCATGTGACTGATACTTTCCAGTGATCTTTCAAAAATGTATATAGCACAGAGTAAAGAATTTTCATAAGAATGGGGACTACTTTATAAGAAAAAAATTAGAAAGTGAATAGATAGTTCTCTGGCAGGAATATTAAGTATAAGTATCAACATAAAAATTCACAGTAGATAAGGATATGTCCAGTTTCATTTACATTTTTATGCAATCCCTGTTAGATAAAATGTACTCAGAAATTTTCCAACTTGATTTAAATGCCAAGCTGATGAGGATGAAATAATATTTTCAGGATATGTGAGAGTAGACTAAATCCAAATCTTCTGGTTCAAAGCATGAACACTAAATCATTGAACTATCGCTTTAGCCCCTATGGTCCTTAACTGTTCTTGTACTAAAAGTAAAATTGTCATCTGTGACTATACGTCAGATGTGTACATGCATATATGTACATATATGTAAAACGTGAAATACATTGGAATATTTCCACCCCAAAGGCATTTTCTGTCTTTAGGGTTTATGCATAATGTTTGCTAATAGTATTTTAGTCTTGATATATGTGTTCTTAAAGAGAAAAGTTTAGTATATTTATATTTTTATTAGAAATATTTGGGGAGTTATTTTAATGTTGTTTTTTTAAAGAATTTAATCAAGTGTATTCACCCATGCTCTCTGTTAATGAGAATATGTGTAATTATATGTGTGCATATATATGCATTCCATTAGTATTTTAGATATGGGCTATTTATAATTATAATTTGATTCAGCTAAAGTAATTTATTTTCCAAGAATATTATATATCAGCTTTAGAATTTTAAATTTTTACTCTACTCTTATTTTATTATAGGGTAGTATTACTTTGTCTGCAATTGTTTTGCAGTAATTTGCTTTTAATTTTTTCTTTCTTCTTTGAACAAGGAAAGAAGTTATTTTGGGGCAGTTTGGTGCTATGCCATGTGGTTTTTGTATCTTAATTAAACTATATATAGATAGATAGATCTCAATATACACAGAAATTGTCTGCAAACATGAGCTGAAAAGGGCAGATCATAATTATGAAAATGGTGTCTCTTTGACTTTGAGGTGTCCCACACTTTCATTACCAGCCACACAATAATTTTTGTTTGTTTTGGGGGCCACACCCTGTGAAGCTCAGTCGTCACTCCTGGCCATACCTTCAGAAATCACTCCTGGCTTGGGGGACCACATGGGAAGCCGGGAGATCAAACTGTGGTCCGTACTAGGCGCCACCATTCTGGTCCCCAACCAGCCACTTATTATTTTAGAAACAGCTAGTAGGATTCCAACAACTCTCTGAGAGTATTCAGTGAATATGTGGATGTGCATGAATGTGCATGTGTGGCTTCCCACTAATAAGTCCACTGGAACCCCTAAGGGGATATAATCAGCAAAATCCATCATGACAACTGAGAAAGTACCTGACATTTGCCATAATGATGATTCGACCCTACAGATTTCTGTATTGTCTCAGAATATTTATTTCAGAACTCATGACTGTAAGATCTTTGGGGAGCTATTTTTGTGAAGAGTGTGCAAGACAGCGTCAGACTCTAGGGGACCATTCTACAACGGGGAAAATGGGAAGAACCAAAGTAAATGTGTTTGCTAATTGTATAGTTTCCTCCTCTGCTTTCTTCTGGAAACAGCCTTCCTTAAGGTAGCTGTGATGATGTTTATATATCCTTGAATTCCCAAGAACACAATAACACATACTTAAAATATTACCTATCCTTACTGCTAGTAAAATATTGCATTTACAAAATGATATATTAAATTAATTTAATCTTATGTCTGCATTTCAACTTTAATAATTTATTCTACTGTTAAACTTTTAGGCAGTTCTACATATGGCATCATATTTCTTGTTTGAATCCTGGCCCAAGAAAAATAAGAAAATGCTTTTTGGTAGCTATATTAAAAATGAACATCACTTCTCTACACATATTGGAAGATTTAGAGAAGAAACCATATGATCAACATGGACTTGTCAACATTATTTTCTTCTAGATTAGGCCTTGAATCATTCCTGTATGATAAAATGTCATTCCTCTTTGAAAGAGGATTTCATACAGGTTGGTTTGGTTACTGTCCCTTGGTAGAGAATGAAAGAGGAAAAAAGTAAATCTGTTCAACTATAAAACAGTGTGCTAAGTGCTTTATGCTAGTTAACTAGGAAATCAGTCATATTTTTTTAATGAAAGAAACTTGTAGAATTGTTTGATAAATTACTGTTAATGAAACAGTAGATTAAGGTAGTTACATCCTTATTATCCATCATCTTATGCTACTTTCTTACTATTGTAATGCTTGACTATAATTCCATACTTTGCCAGCAGAAATTAGTGATGAAGGGGCCGGGCGGTGGCGCTAAAGGTAAGGTGCGCCTGCCTTGCCTGCGCTAGCCTTGGACGGACCGCGGTTTGATCCCCTGGTGTCCCATATGGTCCCCCAAGCTAGGAGCAACTTCTGAGCGCATAGCCAGGAGTAACCCCTGAGGGTTACCGGGTGTGGCCCAAAAACCAAAAAAAAAAAAAAAAAAAAAAGAAATTAGTGATGATTATTTTTATCTTGAGTACAAATTTGAACTTATTCAATTTAAATTTATGATTAAGAACAGTTTCACATGAGTATTCTATCTTACCAAACTAAATTTATAATGTTGTAATACATATATATTAAGGAACACTATTGATACTTTTTAACTAAATGCTATGTTTAATATTTGATTTTAAGATGTGAGATATTACGTTTATTACACAAATAATATTTTATATTAAGGATAAAGTTGGGAATAATATTAATAAATCACATGTTATTATATAATTTTATTTTTGCTTAACATGATACAACTTGACATAAATAAAATAATTTTGTTAAAAATACATAATTTATAACGTATTGTTGTTCACTTTTTATACATATGTTTATTATTAAAAGTTTTATTTATTAGTTACCAAAAATTTAGGATGGTTACTTGGCCTTTGGAAAAAAAGTAAAAACATAAAATTGCTTACTGAATGCTAATATATCAGAAATAATTATTTAATCAAATCATTAAGAACAGACTTTGAATAGCTTTCTACTTAAGGTAAAAAACAGTATGTATTTTAAAATAATTTTGGTGCTGAGATATTTATTGATATACAATTGTTCACTAGTAAATTTTCAATATACATAATGTAGTGAGACTAAACTTTTTCATAAAAAAATACACAAATGCTAATTCCATATTGGACTCAGCTAACAGTAAATCCTTTGCATTATGGTGTCCTGATCTCTGAATGTGTGTTAATATATTATTGTCTTTAGAAATAGTAATAAGGAAGAAATGGACATTAAGAAAACAACCCCATTCACAATAGTGCCACACAAACTCAAATATCTTGGAATCAACTTGACTAAAAATGTGAAGGACCTATACAAATAAAACTATAAAACTCTGCTCCAAGAAATAAGAGAGAACACTCGGAAATGGAAACGCATACCCTGCTCATGGATTGGCAGGATTAACATCATCAAAATGGCAATACTCCCCAAGGCATTATACAGATTTAATGCCATCCCTCTAAAGATACCCATGACATTCTTCAAAGAAGTGGATCAGACACTGTTGAAATTCATTTGGAACAATAAACACCCTCGAATAGCTAAAGCAATCATTGGGAAAAAGAATATGGGAGGAATTACTTTCCCCAACTTTAAACTGTACTACAAAGCAATAGTTATCAAAACAGCATGGTATTGGAATAAGGACAGGTCCTCAGATCAGTTGAATAGGCTTGAATACTCAGAAAATGTTCCCCAGACATACAATCACCTAATTTTTGATAAAGGAGCAGGAAATCCTAAATGGAGCAGGGAAAGCCTCTTCAACAAGTGGTGTTGGCACAATTGGATAGCCACTTGCAAAAAATTAAACTTAGACCCCCAGCTAACATCATGTACGAAGGTAAAATCCAAATGGATTAAAGACCTTGATATCAGCCCCAAAACCATAAGATATATAGAACAGCACATAGGCAAAACACTCCAGGACATTACAGGCATCTTCAAGGAGGAAACTGCACTCTCCAAGCAAGTGAAAGCAGAGATTAACAGATGGGAATATATTAAGCTGAGAAGTTTCTGCACCTCAAAGGAAATAGTGCCCAGGATACAAGAGCCCCCCACTGAGTGGGAGAAACTATTCACCCAATACCCATCAGATAAGGGGCTAATCTCCAAAATATACAAGGCACTGACAGAACTTTACAAGAAAAAAACATCTAACCCCATCACAAAATGGGGAGAAGAAATGAACAGACACTTTGACAAAGAAGAAATACACATGGCCAAAAGACACATGAAAAAATGTTCCACATCACTAATCATCAGGGAGATGCAAATCAAAACAACGATGAGATACCACCTCACACCCCAGAGAATGGCACACATCACAAAGAATGAGAATCAACAGTGTTGGCGGGGATGTGGAGAGAAAGGAACTCTTATCCACTGCTGGTGGGAATGCTGTCTAGTTCAACCTTTATGGAAAGCGATATGGAGATTCCAAAAAACTGGAAATCGAGCTCCCATACGATCCAGCTATACCACTCCTAGGAATATACCCTAGGAACACAAAAATACAATACAAAAACCCCTTCCTTACACCTATATTCATTGCAGCTCTATTTACCATAGCAAGACTCTGGAAACAACCAAGATACCCTTCAACAGACGAATGGCTAAAGAAACTGTGGTACATATACACAATGGAATATTATGCAGCTGTCAGGAGAGATGAAGTCATGAAATTTTCCTATACATGGATGTACACGGAATCTATTATGCTGAGTGAAATAAGTCAGAGAGAGAGAGAAAAACGCAGAATGGTCTCACTCATCTATGGGTTTTAAGAAAAATGAAAGACACCCTTGTAATAATAATTTTCAGACACAAAAGAAAAAAGAGCTGGAAATTCCAGCTCACCTCAGGAAGCTCACCACAAAGAGTGATGAGTTTAGTTAGGGAAATAACTACATTTTGAACTGTCCTAATAACGAGAATGTATGAGGAAAATGGAGAGCCTGTCTAGAGTACAGGCGGGGGTCGGGTGGGGAGAAGGGAGACTTGGGACATTGGTGATGGGAATGTTGCACTGGTGATGGGTGGTGTTCTTTACATGACTGAAACCCAAACACAATCATGTATGTAATTAAGGTGTTTAAATAAATTTAAAAAAAAAAAAGAAATAGTAGCTTTTTGGGGAGAATAGAAAAATTAAAATAAGTACTTTATCATACATTATTTCTCCAATTACTGTTGTGGTTTTGGGTGAAAGTATGTTTTTTATGAAAAAGAAAAATCTTTGGCTCTATTATGAATATAACAGTGTATCTAAGAAAATGAAATTTATATTGGGAGGAATGATTGTTATACAACGTTTTGACCATGTTGTACTACTAGGTTTAAGATTGTATATTATAAAACAAATTAGCAATATATGCTCTTTTGATATATGGCTCAATTTTATGAGATATAAAGTAGTAATGTTACATAAATTTAAATTATTTTTGTTGTTTGAGGGGATCCACTAACCTTTCTTAGATAATTTTTTATTCTGGGCCAGGGAGTAGTCTAATAACATAGTGACCAAAAATAACAGACTCTGAGTTTCTTCCTTTAAAATTGAGTGCAGTAAATAGAGGGTTATGGGGAATGTACAAAAGGGACTTAGATATCATAGTGGATGGATGCTAGTATTCTGTTGGTGGGTATGGTGTTCTATGGTATTCCTAAAATATTAGTACTATAATATTTGTATAAATATTATATACAATATATATTAGTATTACAATATTAGTATTGTAACTCATGGTGCCTAAATTAAAAATAAACCATTTTATTGAAGGTGCCCAAGCTACACAGGAATCTTTGTACCATTCCTGTTATATTGTTTTTGGAATGACTATATTATTAAAAATATTAATAAAACTTGATTGGAATTCTGGCAGTCTGATCTGATAAGTTTATCTTTTGTGTTAGTTTAACGGTTAAGAGCAAATTGATTAAGAGAAACTCTTGGAGCATATTTGTACTGATATATTTACTTATAGATCCCTAAAGTACAACAATTGATCTTTGGAACTTATAGGGAACATGAAGTTCACAGATGATGATTAACATCGTTGAAACTTGTAGACATAGGAAAAGAAGATAGAAATATCTTTAAAAATTAAATTCCCTTGCTGTTTAGTGAGAATTCCAATATGGCTTTGAATTAAAGTTCCTCAAAATAATAACTTTTAAGTTTTGCAAGCAGGTGCCAGTATTGTTAGGTGGAATTAATAGTTCAAAAATATTTTTTGGTCAAAAATAATTTGATTTTATTTTCTCAACTACAATGAATAACAAGAACTGGGCTGAAGGGAAATTCACTGTGATTTTAAACTGGCTTTTTCAAATTATCTAAGACACAAGTAACCATTATTGGCCTATGTATCATGCAGAGAAAAACTCACATTTTTTGTTTTAGTGATAAAGGTGATAATGAAACTTAGAAAGTCTGTATAAAATTAAGAAAATAGAGATTGACTTTAAATTCCAAGTCTGTCATTAGTATCTAAGAAAAATGAATGAATCAGTACCATACAGATAGAATATTTAAATTTAAATTTATTTAATATTTAAATTTAATATTAAATTTTCTTAGTTATCTGACTTTAAATCCACATTTTAATCTTTTTATTTTTTATTAATAACTTTATTTAAACATCTTTATTACAAATATGATTGTACATAGGTTTCAGTCATGTAAAAAACATCTCTCTTCACCAGTGCCACATTACCAACACCAATGTTCCAAATCTCCCTCCTCCCCACCCCATTCCTGCCTGTACTCTAGACAGGCTTTCTACTTCCCTCATTCATTCACATTGTTATGATAGTTCTCAAAGTAGTTATTTCTCTAACTGCACTCATCACTCTTTGAGGTGAGCTTCATGTCGTGAGCTGGACCTTCCAGCCCTCCTCTCTTTTGTCTCTGAGAATTACAAACTCTTTATCAATGAGTAAAATAAAAATATGATGAAATTATTGTAGTCATTCTGTCCCTCCACAAAAATGATTTTAGTCTTTATTTTTCTAATACCTTTACCAAATTGCCCTCAAATTCTACAATTGTTAAGAGAGTAATTCTTTGAGTAAGCTCTTTTGAAATGTTTCTGCTTTCTGGCATTACAAGGTGAGACAAGGTGTCAATAGTGCAGGCACAGTGCCTTGAGCAGGCCTTCATTTATAATGCTTGCCAATCCTTGATTTAAACCAATCAAAATAACACAAGGTCAGCTGGAATTAAATAAAACTGTGACCAGAAAATTGTAGCTGAGTATCTTCAAAGAAAATCAACAAAAGGTTAAGCAATTCTTCTCCAGGATTTCAAATTCATAGACCTCTCAAACAGTGAGGAAAGAAAATAACAACACTTAAGCTAGAATTTTCCAAATGATTTACACAAAATGATTTGAAAATGCAGATTATTTTTTCTGTTGTTAAATGGCAAGTTCTATAAATAGCGACTATTTTTGTTCTATGAATATAAAACAAATAAAAAGAAATATCTTGGAAAAAATAGGGCATATATGCTGAAAATCCTTTTACTTGAGTCCACTCTGCTGAAGTCTGTGTTAGAAATTACCAAACAAGAGAATTCTTTTGATGTCAGTTCCTTATTCTTAATTTATTTGGAGCAAGCATTATTTAATTTATTTTGAACAATCCTCTTGGAACATTAGATTCTTAAATTGTCTACAACCTGGTAAATATGTGTTTTAAGCGGTTTGCTTAGAATTTACTTCTTTGAAAAAGTACTGAGGCACTTAATTGCATATTATATATATATACATCTATATATAAAATAATTACTATCTATACTATCTGCCAACTACTATCTTTATGTATATATATATATCACTATACTACCTATACTATACATCTAAATACCTATCTATATCTTTTTATATTCCTAGGGAGTAGGAAATACTAGTATTTCCTAGGGAGTATATTCCTAGGGAGTAGAAAATACTAGTATCAACTATTATCCTGTATTTATTGCCATTTAAGATTTAATAATACAATGATTATCAAAACAGTATAATTTCTAGATAAAAAGAAAAGCCAAACATAATAAAACAATATGTATTATATTAATTCTCATATAGAATCATAAGTAATTTTTTCCATTCCGTTAACTGTCTTCTAGTATTAAGTAGCATTTCTTTCGACATGCAGAAACCTTTTAGTTTAATATAGTACCATTTATTTAGATTTGATGCTAAAGTTCTTGCCATTGGCATTCTATCTCAAAGACTTTTTTGATATATAGGTCTTGGAGTGTTCTGCCTATTTTTTCCTCAATAAACTTTATAAATTCAGATCTGATTTCAAGGTCTTTAGTCCCTTTTGAGTTAACTTTTGTGTAAGATGTGAGGTATGGGTCAATCTTTCATTTCTTACAGGTGGTTATCCAGTTGTTCCAACACAATTTGTTGAAGAGACTGTCTTTGTTCCATTTTAAGTTCTTGGCTCTTTTGTCAAATATAGTTGACTGTATATTTGGGGATTTATCTCTGGATATTCTGTTCTAACCCACTGGTCTGAGACTCTGACTTTGTACCATTACCATGCTGTTTTGATCACTATGGCTTTTAGTAAAACTTTAGGTAAGGTAAAAAGATGCTATCCAGCTTCTTGTTTTTCAGTATGTATTTGGCTAATCTGGTCTTTTGTGGTTTCAGATGAATTTTATAGTTTTTTGTTCTAACTCCTTAAAAATTGATGTGTAAATTTGGATAGGGATTTCATTGAATATATATACAAGTTTAGGTAAGATCATCATTTTGACAATGTTTATTCTACCTACCCATGAGTATGGGATGTTCTTCCATTTTTTTAGGTCCTCTTCAATTTTTTATGTGTTTTGAAGTTTTCATGGCATAGGTACTTCATTTCTCTTGTAAAGTTGATTTCTAGGTACTTGATATTTTTGGAAACAATTTTAAATGGGATTCTATTCTTAACCTCTTTCTCTTCTACTTCATTATTTGTATAGAAGAACACTACTGTCTTTTGTGTATTGACTGTGTAACCAGAAAATTTGCTGTGTTGTTTGTTTCTAGGAGTTTTACTGTGGATTCTTTAGGGTTTTCGATGTATATCATCATATCAACTGCAAAAAGAAATATTTTTAGTTCCTCTTTCCCTATTTGGATTTCTTTCATTTGCTTCTTTTGTCTGATTGCTATTTCTAGGACTTCTAAAACAATACTGAATCAGAGTGGAGAGAGTGTACCTCCTTGCCTAATCCCTGACCTTAGTGGAAATGCTTTCAGTTTTTTTTTTTTTTTTTTATTGAGGATAATGTTGGCTGTGGGCTTTTTCATAAATAGCTGTGACTATCTTGAGGAAGGTTCTTTTAAGTCCTGTTTTTCTGAGTGTTTTCATCATGAAAGGGTGTTGGATTTTGTTAAATGCATTCTCTGCATCGATTGATATAATCATGTTTTTTTTGTTTTTCTTGTTTTTGATGTGGTGTATGATGTTATTTGATTTGTGTATGTTGAACCATCCTTGCATCCCTGGGATAAACCCACTTGGTCATGGTGTATAATCTTTTTGATGTAGTGCTGGATTCAGTTTGCTAAGATTTTGTTGAGCATTTTTGCGTCTATGTTCATTAGTGAGACTGGTCTGTAGTTTTATTTCTTGGCAATGTCTTTGCCATCTTTGGGAATGAATGTATATTAGCCTCATAAAAGAAATTAGGAAGGATTTCTGTCCTTTCAATGTTTTGGAAGAGCCTGTGGATCAGTGGTAATAATTCTTCTCGGAATGTTTGATAGACTTCTGTAAAGACATCTTGACCTGGACTTTTGTTCTTGGGGAGTTTCTTAATTACTGATTCAACTTCCTGTGATTGGCGTGTTTAGGCTTTCTACATACTCCTTATTCAGTTTTGTAAGATAATATTTTTCCAAAAATCAGTTTCTTCTGGGTTCTCTAACCAGTCTGAGTATAGTTGTTCTTCATAAGTCCTCATAATGTATTGGATTTCTTGGGGTACTGTTGTAATCTCTCCCCTTTAATTTGTGATCCTATTTGGGTGTTTTCCCTCTATTTATTTATTTTTGGTGAGTCTTACCAGTGGTTTGCCTATCTTGCTTATTTTTTCAAAAAACAACTCCTTTCCTCATTGATTTTCTGTATTGTTTTTTAGTTTCTATATTGTTTATTTCTGCTCTGGTTTTTATTATTTCTTTTCTTCTGCTTGTGTTTGGGCTTCTTTGCTGCTGTTGTTCCAGCTTCTTACAGTGTCCCTGTAAAGTGTTAATTTTGTCATTTTCCTCTTTCCTGTATTGCTATGAGTTTCCCCTAATTATTGCTTTTGCTGTGTCTCACAGATTTTGATAATTTGTCTCTTTATTATCGTTCGTCTCAAAGAATCTTTTTATTTCTTCCTCAATTTCTTTTGTGATCCAGCTGTTGTTGAGCAGTATGTTATTTAATTTCCAGGTGTTGTATTTTCTCCATAGTTTCTTTTTATAGTCAATTTTGATCTCTGTTGCATAGTTATCTGATAGGGTGCTCTTAATAATTATTATATTTGTGACTTTATGCAAGTTAGATTTATATCCAAAGGCATGATCTTTTCTGGAGAAGGTTCCATATGCACTTGAGAAGAATGTGTTTTCTGCTTTCTGGAGTGGAGGGCCCTATATAAGTCCATTAGCTCTAGTTCTTCAAATTTCTCATTTAGGGCTCTTATTTATTTGTCAGTTTTCTGTCTGGTGGATCTGTCCAGTGATGATAGTGGAGTATTGAGATCTCCTACAACAATATCACTTCCTTTCATATTTTTCTCCAGGTTGGCAAGCAAATACCTTACATATTTTGCTTGGTCTGCATTCAGTGCATAAATATTGACCAGAGTTAGTACTTCTTGGTCTAGTGTTCCCCTGTTCAGTAAGTAGTGACCCTCTTTGTCTCTGATCACTTTCTTCAGGTTGAATGCAATTTGGTCTGATATAAGAATCATTGACCCAGATTTTTTTTTCCATTGGCTTGAAGAATTTATTCCCTCCCTTTTATTCTAAGCCTGTACTTGTAGGTGTGTTTCTTGCAGCAGCAGTAAACTGGTTTTTGTTTTTCTAATCTAAATTTCTACTATGTGTCTTTTAATGGGAGAGTTTAGTTCATTGACATTTAGGGAGATTATTGACATAGAGGGCTGTTGTGCACTTGTATTGTGTAGGGTGGCTGTTGTTACAATTGGTGTTTGGATTGTGTAATTCATCTGAGTATATCCTTTTGAGTCAGTTTTGTTTGCGCAAATGAGTTTTTTTTTCTGAGAATGTTTTTGCCCTCCCTCCCATACAAATGAGAGTTTTGCTGGGTAGTGAACTCTAGGTTAGAAGTTTATTTCATTCAGTCATTTAAATATGCCATTCCACTGTGTCCTTGCTTGAACTGTTTCAAATGGGAGATCTGGTTTGATTCTTATATTCCTTCCTTTGTACATGAGGGTTTTTGCTCCTGTATTTCTTTAAGGAGTTCATCTTTCTCTTTATTTTTGCCATTTGGATTACTACATGCCTCAGTGTTGGTTTATTAGTGTCTATTTTATTAGGGACTCTTTTCACCTCCTGGATTTGTACCGAAGACTCTTTCCAGAGGGTGGAAAAGTTTTCTGGTATTAGTTCCCTGACCACTTCTCTTCCCCTTTCTTTATTACCTCCCCTCTGGTATTCATACAATCTGTAGATTATTTCTTCTGTCTTTGTTCATTAAATACCTAACTTTTTCTTCCAATGCTTTACCTTGCATTTCCTTATTGACATCTTAGTCATTTTTAGTTTGTAGTTTTCCTTCAAGTTCTTCTATGTGATTCTCCAACTATGTAATTCTGGTACTATGGCTTGCTAAGACGTTTTATATTTCCTTTAATTTTATTTATATAGATTCTCTCATCTTCCATAAAAGTTCTTCTTTGAGTTGGTTGATTTGTTCATCTATGGATTTCTTGAACTCACTTGCTAGTGATTCCTTGATTTCTTTCGCCATGACTTGCATTGATGCTTTTAGGTCCTTTTCTATTGGGCCTGTGTGTTTTGGTGGACTTGCAAACTTGCTAGAATTTCTCTCCATATCCCCAGTTGTTTGTGTCTTCCTTAGTTTAACCTTATTATTTTGCATTTGGTGGTTTGGTTTGGAGTGTACTGCCTTCAGAATTCAGCCCTTATTTTTTTTTTTTACCACCTGTGGCATGGGGCTGGGTCCCTTCTCCAGCGTGTGACTCTGGGTGGGTATGATGTTTGTGGTTGCTCATGTTTGGCCCCACCTTCAAGACTCCTCCCTCACTTTACCTGCCTGAAGGCATAGTTCACCTCTGCCTTGTCCAATTGCAGCAAGGTTTTCCCTCTCCCTTCACCTTTGTGAAGGTGTGGTGGAAGTTCAGCCTGTGTAAATTTCCCCTACTCCTTTACTAGGTCAGACCTTGTGGCAATAGCTCCTGTCAGCATCCAGTAATGGCAAGGGCTGCCCGAGCTCTGCCTGTAGGGCCTGGTAAATTTCATCCTGCCTGGTCAATTTCAGCCACCCACTCTACCTGTCAGATGTGAATTCTTGCAGATCGCTTCTGACTCTGCCCAGTAAATATAGCTAATATTTTTTCCATTCAGTTTCAGGTTTTTTTTTTATTTTGATCATAGTGGAGCTAATATTTTTTAATAATTTTTATTATGACCAATGTGAATTAAAAATCTTTCACAGTTGAGTTTAAGGTACATATGATAGTGAAATAGGACAAGTCCTCAATGTTGACCTCCCTTTCCCCCTGTTCCCCGCATGCATCATATACTACTCTCTTTGTCTCCTGGACTGCTAGTATAATAGGTCCCCTCTGTATCTTAATGTAGATTAGGTCATCTTGATTCTGTTATTGTTGACTTTGGGGTTGGTGTTTAGGTATGATTTTTTTTTTATTTTCACTCAATGTTCATGTGAATATTTGCTCGTGATACCATCCACTTTTTTCTCTCTCAATTTTCGAGATAAAAAAAGATCATTCAAGTTTTGTGGTTCTGTTGAAAAAAGAACAAACACTGGGAGGAGCAGTTCTAGAAGCTATAAATATAGATTTAAAAGAAGAAAGGAAAAGATAAATAAAACCTAACCAAGGGGCTGGAGAAATAGCACAATGTAGGGCATTTGCCTAGCACACAGCCAATCCAGGAGAAATGGTGGTTCAAATTCCAGCATCCCATGTGGTCTCCCATGCCTGCCAGGAGCAATTTCTGAGCAGAGCCAGGAGTAACCCCTGAGTGCTGCTGGGTATGACCCAAAAAACAACAAAACAAAAACAAAAAACAAGCAATGACAATTAACACAACTAAAAAAGAAAAAAAGAAGGGAGCTGGTATGGCAAGTTTTTTATTCATTTATTTATTTATTTATTTTTGCATAGGCACAGTAAGTGTTGGGGGAAATTAGAAAGGGAATTCCCTTGGCCTAGGTACCTCAATGTCAAACCTATAGCACATGTGCCAGAGAAGTTCTTACAGCTGGCATGTGGGAAGGTCCACAATTAAGATATGCAGTGTGTTCTTATTATCCAAGAATTATCTTGGATAAGAAAAATTTGGGGAAAAATTGTAAATTCAGCATTGGATTATATACATATATTGATCATAGATATATGCTTTTCAGATTTGTATTGCTATATGAGCTGAGTGATTATAAGATCACAGATTTGACAGCTATGACATCAATGCATTCTGTAAACTAGAGCATAGAAAAATAACAAAAACTGTTTTCATATGTTTCTCAATAAAATTGTGCTTCTTAAAAAAAGGATATGCAGTGTGCAGCGAGTGTGCCAGTGTCTGCTTTGCAGGCTACCTGGCAACAGGGCAGGACTGGCCATTGGGAGGACTGGTCATTGTGCAGCAGTTTGGTCATTTGGGCTCAAAAAGCCATCATCCTAGGCCCTAAGAGATACAGGATTTCTCTACCCTTGACATATACTGAAACAAGAATAACTAAAGGGTCCGAACATGCTGTTGTTGAGTCTGAAGGTCTTGTTATGGTGCCAGGAAATGTTTTGCTCAGTGTGGCTGTCAGAAACAGTATTCTGTAATTTTAAGATCCTGGTATTTGCATAGGTCATAGGATGGAATCTAGGATAGTCTTTCTTTATGGATCCAGAGTTTTTGCTCTGTCACAGTTGTTGTGGTCACTCTTCTCTAATTAGTGATCTTGGGTTTTGAGCAGATCCTAAGGTAAAACCTAGGAGTCTTTCCTTATGGTTCCAGAAGTTCTGTTCCATCATGGTTGTCAAAGTCAGACCACTGGGATTAGAGATCTTGGTTTTTGCACAAATCTTTGGCCAAAATTTAGGCTAGGGTATTTTACTTTGGTCCCAAGAAAAGTGCTGCTTAATTGTGGTTGTCAAAGTCAGTCTTCTATAGTTAGTGATTTTGGTTTTTGCACAGATCCAAGGACAGAGTGACTATTGATTTCATTTTATCATTAGATGATGAGGTAAGGCAATCTGCTCTTAGGTCAGGCTGTTTCTATTTCCTTATTGTTAGGTTGTCATATCAAATTGGTGCAAGTTGGTGCCAGAGTGGTACTGGGAATTCCCTGTAGTTTGCTTGATTTCTGGTGCTGTTTTAGGGAACTGTGTCTGTTCTGAGGTTGGGATCTGGGGTTCAGGGTTGGATGATTGCTGTCCGATCACATGCAGTCTAACTTGAGTCCCTTTGACAAATATTCAGGGTGAGGTCGCCCTTGTATTATAAAATGTATGGGTTCTTATCCCTAGTAAATAAGAGCTTATTTCTATACCTAAGATATCTTCCTATTTTAGTATATATATGCAAAAGAGAACGATGCCATATTATATTGCTGGTGCATTTGAGAGTAAGAATGTCAGGCTATACAATTTTTGTGCACTGTTTTTGACCTGATCTTTTATCCCAAGCAGGACTTTTACTTCTAGAATATTATGCCAAGCAGAACCAAAACAAGAGAAATTAATATATATACATATATATAAATTAAATATAAGGATAAAAATTATTTAAAAATAATAAATATAAAAGGACTGAGGAGGCTCCCTTTACTTTTGGAAATAAACACATTAAGAGGTATAACTATTGTGGTATTAAACATACAAAAAATATAAGTATTTCCATAAAGTCTTCTGAGATATTCTTGGGGAGGTAAAATCCAGGGTACATTTTTATCTCACATTGTGGTCTGTTTTAGTTTGAGTGTCCTTGAGCTGAGGATCCTTCTGGAACTGAATCTAGTAGCATGCAATAGTCCACATTTGGGAGGTGTGTGAGAAAAATGGCCACACAGAATGAGTCATTGGGAATGGTGGTTGCAGCTTCATTTTGGGGCCTGAGATGACTGAGAGTGTCTTTTAAGTTTGGGAGCTGGGTGGTGACTTGTTGGGGCAGGAGGTCCATATTGGTACCTAATGAGTTAAGAATTGAGGGTGAAGAGGGTTAAATGAAGTGGCAGATCAGGATTGAGGGGACGAGAGAATAGAAGGAATTTTGAAGGGGGAGAAGGGATAATACATATGAGGTGCTATATACAATATAGGCATGGATTGCTTATAGTATAGGTGAAACTGACAAAAAGAAGTCTATTCTATACAAACTCATGACCTCTTACAGATAGACAATCGAGAGCTATTCATAAGTAGTTGCTGAGGCCCGACTCTCAAAGGATGGGTCTGAGCACTTAAGAAATAATTGCATTAAGAAAAGACAAATAGCTAAGATATATAATTGGGGAGAAAGGAAGTAAGAGAAAGATAAGAGGGGACAATAAAGAAGAAATAACTAATAAAAGAAAAAACTTGGGCTGGCGTCTCAGTGTAGGAAGGTTTTCTGATTTTTAAGCACTTCCTTGATAACAGGGAAGAACTTTGCTAAATGATGCTTTCAGGGTTAGATTATGGTTGGAGCATTTTAGGATAAGCATACATTTCACATCTAGAAAATTCATGGAGTTGAGCACTTTAATAGGTGTCTACCGTATGTAGTCTCGTCTGCCATGTTTTGTGCATTCAAGTTCCTTTCCTAAAAAGAAACTGTCAGCATAGGCTTTATAATACAATAGTAACATATGTTAGATTGAAGAAGAGGGAAGAGAAGGAAAGAAGGAAAAAGAAAAAGGAAAGAAAAATAAAGAAAGAAAATAAAAAAGAGAAAAAAAGAAAACAAAGAGAAAAAGGATAATAATAATTTGCATAGATGTACTCGATGAATGGGACCTGTACTATAAATCTGTGGAATGCACTTGTCTGTTCCAGTGGTCTCAATGGTCGTATGCTTTAGGTCCTAATAGAAGACTTAATCAAAAGGAAATGGGTAAATTCGAGTATTTTATCAAGACTGTCATAATGGGCACTCTATACAGTGTCTAGTGTGATTGAACAGCAAGTTGCAAACTTAGGGTATCAACCCTATATCTCCAAGAAACACTGAACAAAGAAACAAAAATTATTTTATACCTAATAAAATTAAGGCGTTAGAACATATTGATAGTAAGCATTGCAGCTAGCATCCCTGGTTTTCAGTCACACCAGTTTAGGTAATTTTTGAAATAGGTGTTTACATATTGTAATGTGGCAAAAGTTATAGAAGTTAAGTTAATGCTAGGGCCTATCTATGTCTTGATGTATATGGTACACATTACATGAGATTAAGTATATAGTATATGCCATATGTACATATATCTGACTAAATTATTATTTATAAATTTAACAATTTCTTTAGTCAACAAAGATTTGGGCGATTGATTTTGATGTTGTTTATTTTTGTTTTTGTTTTTAAATTGCTGATTAAAATATAAAAAAATTACTTGACATAATAACCATCCCCTGTTCCTGAAAGCAAGGGTCTGATTGATCTTTATAATTCTGAGAAATTCCAGCACAAAATATCTAATACTTTTAATTATAATAATTACAACTCTTCCTTTTAAAATTTTCACAAATTTTCAGATTGTAATATATCATCCATAGACCCACCAGTATCCAGAAAACCCATTTGCAAAGCTATAACTTCTTAAAATGAAATATATTTTAAAATTCACCCCTAGATAGGAAGCTTTCCATAGAATCAGTTCTCATCATTTTAACTCTACAAAATATAACCTATTTTCTAACACCTTTGGCCCCTTATTGAAATAAAAGTGATGGGTAAAAGATTCCCTTGCTGTGATATTTCACATAACTACTCTTGGTTCATTTTTCTTGGACTTGTTTTATCTAAAAAAGTAAAGTTAAAGAAAATGTTATTATATAATTCTTCTAGTATTTCAATAGCTTTATTGTTGCTTTCCTGACATGAACCTTTCTTAATAATATTGCAACAAATAAGCCACTTGTAATCCATTTACATTTTTCTGACCAGGTGTTTTCTTTATTTTTATTTTTAAATGAAAACAACTATTCTTTGTTTAATTAATTGACTGATTGGTTTTTGGGTCAATTCGTTTTTGGTGGCGCCTAGATTCCACTCCTGGCTCTGCACCCAGAATTCGCCCCTGGCAGGCTAGGAGAGCATTTAGAATACTGGGAATCTAACCAAGTCTCTCCCGGGTCAGCCACATGCAAGGCAAAACACCCTACTGCTGTGATATCTCTCTGGCCCTCTACAAGGAGTTTTCTTGAGTCTACTATAATAGTTATCAGTGTATATGTTTTATGTTCTATATATCCTGCTTGATTGTTTTTCCTGTATCAGTATCCTAATTGTAATTTTACTGATAGTGTGAAAAAAATGTATTCTACCTTTGACAAAGAAGGTATAATTTCCATGAAAGAAAGAGGATACACTATTCAAAAAGCCTATTATTATTGATAATGAGGTGAGAAAATAGTAAAATACTTGTGTATATTAGCATTTTCTATTATGTAAATTTAACAGATTTATTATATGTTATATGGACCTTTCTAAACAAACCCTTTTAATTACTTGTCAGCCATTTAGTTTCTAATTAAAATATCTGAAATAAAATAAAAGGAAAAAGTTAAAGTTGTTAAATTATCAGTTTAAAAATATATTCTTTTATAAGGACTATTTATTTACTTATATTTGTTTTGATCCACACCCCTTGATGCTCAGGGGTTATTCCTGGATATATGCTCAGAAATTGCTCCTGGGGATTAAACCTAGGTTAGCCACATGCAGAGGTCTACTTATTTTTACTGAGATTTTATCATTTTAAAATTTGGAGACAGTCCTTTATAAAGACATTGTTTTAGTGTTTTAAAGCTTTTCTACCCTAATTATTTTAACATTTTAAAAATAATGACAAATAGATTATACTTTATTGTGTGTGTGTGTGTGTGTGTGTGTGTGAGAGAGAGAGAGAGAGAGAGAGAGAGAGAGAGAGAGAGAGAGAGAGAGAGAGAGAGAGAGAGAGAGAGAGTCTTGTTTTTGGTTTTGATTTTTGGGCCACACCTGGTAGCACTCAGGTGTTACTTCCTAGCTCTGTTCTCAGAAATCACTGCTGGCAGGCTAGGGGACCATATGGGATGCCCAGGATCAAACCCAATTCTGTCACAGATCAGCAGTGTGCAAGGCCAACACTTTACAGCTGTGTTATTGCTCCAGCCCCAAGATTTTATTTGATTTATAAAATATTATAATTTGTCAATTAGAGAGCTTGGAATCGTTTCTTTTAGATTAGTTTTTTTAGAAGACTGATCAGATCAAGAAGATAGTTTATTTGGGAGGTGATTTTATATGAGATGAATGATGATTGAGAAGCAAAATACTGATGGGATAAAAAAAAAAGACATGCAGAAAGAATCCAAATAATCATTATTATAGTTGATAAATTAAGCCTAATGAGTGGCCAATTGGAAAAAATTTGAGTTAATATTAATCCATTTATCTTTATACCTCAATGGTAAAATATGTCCCAATAATATAATTACTTTCTATTTTGTTATGAGAACTAAGATTATCAAATTTCCCCACTCACCCTATATTACAAGAAGTCAGATTTCTTAGATGAATGTGAAAAATCTTAAGCAGAGGTAAAGGTAAGAATATTTGATTTAACTCTCAGGAGCTGGTTAGTACTTGTACATAACTGATAATGATGGCTTGTGGCTTCAGAGAGAAGGCTTAGATTTTTAAATATTGTACAGAAAATACAATATTTAAATATAACCAATTAAACATATTTTAAACAATATTTAAACCTAACCATCAATGTCAATGATTAAGTAAAAAAGAATAATCTACTCAAAAAAACTATCATGAAGTCCCTTCTGGGTTTCTAAAATTAACTTTTATTTTTGTATTGACAAACCAATACATTTTTATTTGGTAATCTCTTACATATTAGATGAAGGCCCTTAATTCATAAAATTCTATAATATGTTGGTGCTTCTATGGTGCATTTTTTTATGAATTATAAAATTTGTATCAAATGTAGGTGTGCAAGAGTTGAAATATCCAGTTCAATACTGTTTATTTTGTCAACCATCCCAAACACAATATTTGAGTTTCATTGATTTTTTGCATATGCTTTATTAAATCAAAAAGCAAAACTTAATGTATAGTTCTGCTAAACAACATAAATTGAATATATTTATCAGTATATTTACAAATGTCTCATCTGTCTAGAGATCCAATTGTTCAATACAAATAATGAAATTTCTCTCATCAAATTCTATATGCAAAAGGTAACAAAACATTATGTTCTATTAGAAATTCAGGTGCATGACACTATTTAATGGAACACAGTGGTGCCCCACAATGTCTTGACAACCTGATGTGTGCCTTCTGAATAGACTTGTGAAAGTTTAATTGGATAGGAGACTACTCCACGAGGGACCACTAGCACTTTAATAGCTAGCTGCAGACCCCTAGTGAGGTTGAATAATTACAATCAAGGAACTATAGCTGTTTCCATGACTGCGCTTATACTTCTGCAGAAAGGCCCATTTTCCCCTACATGACAGTTCACTTTGTATTAATTATAGATTACATGCTTCAGCCCTCTATCATTATGTTAGCATATTCTCATAAAGGATGGTACATTAACCATGAAATACTGTGTTCATTGCATGTATGACTGTTCATCACCCTGCACTGCATTTGTATATGTGGAAGGAAGGAAAAATAAATGTCAATAGCACCAGATGTGCAGATAACAAATCAAAAGACAGCAGAGGAAAGACATGCATACCCTCAAACTAAACAATATTCCTTGTCTATATTTTACTCCCTATTTTTCACACAGGTTGGTTCACAATTCAGTAAGCTTAAAATATAGTCAGTAATAGATTGTGAATTACTGTATTTAATTAGGAGCAATGAATTATTTGAAAAACTGCATCTGTCATTCTCTAAGCCTTTCTTTAAATTTGATCTGTTAAAGACTATACACAGGATATCATATAAAGTCTCAATAGTCTGGCAAAGGCTGAATCTACATAATTTAATTATTAGCAAATGTCTCTAATCCAGACATTATTTTGATTACTACATTACAGAAAATTTTTTGTGTAGAGGAAACTTATATCAAGTATTAAATTGAATATAGAAAATGGTATTTGAGTGAAATTAGGTTCTAAAACAGGGGAGAAATGAAGTTAGTTATTAAACAATCTATGTCATCACCTGTGTCCATTTTACTATATACTATTAGGAAAGAAGGACAAAAGTAAAAAATACTTCTCCTTAGCTAGTAAGCTTTATTCATAATAACTTTGCCCCTTGACAAATAAAATTTGTTTAAAGTACATTTGTAGTTTTGTAGTTTTTAATAAAAATTTGTTATAAGAACATTGACTTATATTTGTTTCATTAGTGTATAAAATATAAACATTGCATCAAACTGTTATATTTACTTTTAGTCATACCAAGTGATGGGCAGGGGTTATTCCTGCAGTGCACTCAGGAATTACTCTTGGTAGCGCTAAGGGAAAAATTGAGGGCGACACAGATAGACCTAAGTGGGCAACATGTAAGGCAAGTGCACTACATGGTGTACTATTACTCCTGTCCTGTCTCAAATATTTTAAAAGTTCACCTTAAAATTGCTTTCATGGATATTTATATAATGTTTTTTCCTCTTTTCCTTTTCTAGCTTAAAGGGGATGTCATAGTACTATGTATTTATATCAAAACTTATAGTTAAGTCCTAATTAAATTTGTTAATGTTACCTTCCCAGAAAGTCTGAAATTGAATATTGTATACTTTGAATAATATATATTTTGGTCTCACAATGAAAAATTTTATAAAAGATCTTTTTTACACCAGAAAATTTCTTCAACATGTTTTGCTATAAAAGATTTTATAAACAGCCACTCAGGTAGAGGCCATGGCCAAAGAGGTAGCACTGATACAGCAGCAGCAGAAGCAGCTCAACTCCTCGATAGGCACAGACCAAGGAAATAAAGAGCACTCACGTAGGTAGATGGAACACCCTTGCCTGTAAAATAATCTCTCACCAAAAAAAATCTCTCCAGAGGACTCCATGGAAGTGGACAATACTGAAAGTGATTTGGAAAAATACCTTGACGCTCCAAAAGGAACCATGGTATAGCAATACAAAAGTCCAACATACCTGGTGGGTGAAGACTAATCCTGCACATCCAATCAATACTAATCTCCCATTGAACTGCTCCAATATGGAATTCAGAATAAAATGCGTAGAAAGTCAATCAGCACAAAGAAACTATGAAATAAACTCCCAATAAAACATACAAATGAGAAAAGAAGCCACAAAAAATGTCACAACTAAAAAACCTGCTAAGCAAAATGAAAAATACATTGGAAGACCTCACCAACTGAGTAATAGCTACTGATGACTGAATCAGTGGGTTCAAAATAAAGTACAGAAAATCTTTAGACAACAACAAAATATGGAAAAAGAACCCTCAAAGTAAACAAATAGAAGATGGAAATATCCTCAATATAAATAAACAAACAACATGAGGCCAGAGAGATAGCATAGAGATAGAGCATTTGCCTTTCATACAGAAGGTCGGTGGTTTGAATCCCGGCAGCCCATATGGTACCCTGAGCCTGCCAGGAGCGATTTCTGAACATAGTGCCAGAAGTAACCCCTGAGTGCTGCCAGGTGTGACCCATAAAACAAAATAAATAAATAAATAAATAAATAAATAAATAAATAAATAAATAAATAAATAAACAGACAACAATAAAACTTTGGGATAAACTCGACAGAAACAACATAAAAACAATTGGGCTCCCAGAGAGTCAGAAGAAAAACCCTGTAAAGGAGCAACAAATAATTAATCATTGCTGGCAAGGGTGGATGAGTACATGTACCCATATCCTGGACACCTGAAGAGTACCAGTTAAGAGACCAAAATAAAACATCCTTGTCACAGTGATGAAAACCACAGGTAGATATAGAATACTGAAAACATCCTGATACAAAATGAAAATATATATAAGGAAGCATCCTTAAGATTTAGAGCAGATTTATCTCTAGCAATCATCCAAGTCAAAAGGTTTTGGTGGAATATAGTGAAAACACTAAAATAAATGACTTCGTCTCCATTAATATTTCACCCAGCCGGACTCTCAGTCAGGTTCAAAGGAAGGATTCTCAACTTCGTAGATAAATAACAGCAGAGTAATTTTATAGACTCAAAAACAACTTTAAAAGAAGAAATGGAGTCCTTTAAGGCAAGGCAAACCTCAAATATACACCGAATTTCTACAAATAGGTGGCATAAAAATCTCATGGCAATTTTCTCTCTCAATGTCAATGGATTAAATGCACCTATCAAGTAAAACCAAGTGGAAAAACAAATCACTAAATTGAATTCAACATTTTGTTGCCTGCAAGAAGCACATGTAAGAAGTTAGGAGAAACACAAACTCAAAGTTACAGCATGAAAATTAATTCTTAAAGCAAACAACTTCCTCATAAAGGCTGGGGTGGCCATATTATCAGAAGACACACAACTTAGCCACAAAAAGATTATAAGAAACAGAAAGATTAATTTTTAATGATCAAGAGATATGCACATCAGGAAGAAATCTCCCTCCTAAACATATAAGCAACCAATAATATTGACATCAAAACTTAAAACAACTGCTAATTGTCTTGAAGAAAAAAAATCAATAGCAACACTATATGGGGGCTTCAACACTACTTTGTCATCTCTTTTTAGATTAACAAGGCTAAAACTCAACGAAGATATACTGGTTTTTATTGAAATGGTATAATATGGATTAGAAGATAATTATAAGGCTTTTTCTTCACAAAAGAATAATATATCTTCTCCAGTGTACATGGAATAATCTCCATAATCTACCACATGCTGTGCGCCATAAAGACAAGACAATAGAATTTGTATCAATTATCTTCTCAGACAAAGATATACTAAAATAGAATAAATTACAAACAGAAATAGATAAATAACTTTAACACCTGGAAATTAAAAAGATCACTACTGAACACCCTGCTGGTTATAGACGACATCAAAGAGGAAATAAAAGTGTTCTTAGAAACATTTGACAATGAAGAAACTATCAAAATTTGTTGAAAATAGCTTGCTATATTTTAGTATAAATAGCTTGCTTAATAGTATAAAGAAGGAAAATGTATAACTTTGCTAGCATTTATCAGAAAGGGAGAAAGGATCTACATAAATAACACCTATACAACTGAAAAATTGGAAAGTAACCAATAAAATTATCTGAAGCATTCAGGAAGAAGAAAATAATAAAACAGTGCAAAAAATTAATGAACTGGAAACAAACAACACAAACAAAACAATTCAAAAGATTAATGAAATATTTTGTTCTTTGAAAAAATTAATAATATTTATAAACAATTAGCAAGACTCAAAAATAAAGAAGAAACCTTAATAAACTAATTAGAAACAAAAGGAGGTATGTCACATCTGATAACACAGCAATTCAAAAGTTAATCAGAGATTACTTTGAGTATCTTTATGTCACATAATGAGATAACCTAAAAGAAATGTACTTGTATATATATAAATATATAAATATAAATATATAAATATACTTTGTATAACCTTTCATATTAAAATCAAGATTATTTTCAATACCTAAAAAATAACCTATTGAGGTTATTGAAATGGTAGTCAAAAATCTTCCCAATGATAAAAGTGCGGGATCAGAAGGCTTCATGAGAAAATTCTTTCAGACATTCAAAGAGGACTTATTGTCAATCATTTTCAAGATCTTCCAATAAACTAAAAAGAAAAAGGAACCAATCCCAAACAGTTTATTTTAGAAATCTGCTAATACAAAAAGTAAATAGAGACACCACAAAAAAAGAAAATTACAGGCTTATATCCTTGATAAAAATAGATTCAAAGATCTTTTAACAAAATGCTAGCAAATAGAATCCCACAATTCATCAAAAAAGTCATATACCATGATAACGTAGGATTCATTCCAGGGATGCAAGTATGGTTTAATAGATGCAAATAAATCAACATAATATGTCATATCAATAAAATAAAGTCATATAATCATACTAGTCGGTACAGAGAAAGCATTTGACAAAATCTAGCACTGAAGCATGATAAAAACTCCTAACAAAATTGAAATTGGAATAACTTTTCTCAATATAGTCAAAGCAATTTATTACAAGCCCACAGCAAATGTTAGACTTAGTAAAGAAGAGCTAAAACCCTTACCCCAATATTTGGCATAAGAAAGGTTGTCCACTCTCACAATTCTATAATATACATACAATATATATAATACATGAAATATATAATATAATATATACATGAAGTGTTATATAATATTATATATATATATATATATAAAATACATGAAATGCTTGTTATTGCAATTAGGGGAAAAGACATCAAGGGGATCCAAATAGAGAGTAAATAATTCAAACTCTCATTATATGCAGATGATATGATACTATACTTAAAAACCCTAGATTTAACAAAAATGTGTTTAGAAACAATAGATCTCTAATTTAAGTGTCAGGCTACAAAGTTAACATATAAAAATCCATGGATTTTCTATATACAAATATTGAAAGAGAAGTCATTAAAATACGATCTTATTCACAGTTATGCTTTAGAAAGTTAAGTAACTCAGAAATAACTTAATAAAAGAGGTAAAAACAAAGAAAAACTAGTAAACACTGATTCAAGAAAACAGAGGACACAAGGAAATGAAAACATACCCTACTCGTGAATTGGGAGAATAACATCATTAAAAGGCTAATGAATGAGGGGTTCAATTCTACTACAATTTTTTTTCAGCTCTGATGTTTTTGTTTGAAGTTTTCTAATTTGTACTTCATATACTCTTAAATATATGGGCTGTTTGTTCCATTCTTTCTTTGACCTTTCTGAACAACTTTACATACACAACAATTCCCCCGTTTGTTTTTAGTAAACAAACAATATTGTCTACAATTATTAAAGGAAAAACTAGTCAATAATAAAAGAGCGGCTGTTTGCATGAGCGCATCACAGGAAAATGTAAAAAAAACTTCTAACCTAAACACAGGGTGTCTAAAACCAGAAACATGTATCAAGGAATCAACTACAAGCTCCTGAGAAGACAGGGGAATTGTTGTGTATGTAAATATTTTAGGGAATTATTAAGTTACTGACCCTAACCTGATTGGTGATTGTGTCCTACCCTAGGGTGTGACCTAACATTCTGCCCCCACCCTAGGGTAGTACCTGATTCTGCTTCCACCATTGGTTGGTATCTGATCCCACCATTGGGTGGTATCTGATTCTGGGGGATAAAAACAAGGGTCTGTGGAAAGCGAGGGGCTTTTGGCTGGAACTGAGGCTGAGTCTTTGGACTTCAGTCTTGTCCACCGAATAAAGCTAATATTTCCACAAGCCTGACTGTCTGCGAGCTGTTTACCCGCCGTTTCACCTCAGAACCGTCGGCTAGACAGGGTGGCAGACGCGTGCTCCGAGCTGGAAGAGAAAGGCCTCATCCTCCATCCCTCCATCAGTCAACCTCTTCAAGGGCTGACTTGCAACAGTCAGAATGTCATATCAACGCTGGCCCATGCTGGTGTCAGAGCAGTATTATGAATATCTTAGGGGGAGTTTGGTTCCTAGAGCTGTTGCAGAGAACTGATTTGGTTCTTTGTCTGGGATCTAGGGTTCAGAGTTGATCAGGCACTTTCTAATCATTCGGAGTCTAATTGAGTCCACATGACATATGTTAAAGGTGGGAGTTGCCCCTGTATTATAAAATGTATGAGTTCTTATCCCTAGTAGATAAGAGCTTGTTTCTATACATAAAATTTCCCCCTTTTTAGTGTGCCTTTGAAGAAGAAGTGGTGCTATATTATATTGCTGGTGCATTTGGGGATGAAAGTGTCAGGCTCCATCGTATCTGTGCCTTGGTTTTGACATGAGCTATTATCCCAGGCAAGACTTTTTCTCCTTGGTTTTTGTACCATGTAGAACAAAAACAGGTGAAGTTAAGGAAGAGTAAAAAACAGAAACAAGTCAAAAAATATATAAAAATGAATATATATATAATGAGAAAAGATAGATAAAATGAGTTTTAAAAAAACAATTGAGTGAACAAAGTGATGCAGGAGACTACCTTACTTTTTGGAGACAAACAGGTTAAGAGGTAGTATTATTTAGATATTAAGCTTATAAAGAAAATATAGGCTCCCCCCATTTTCTTTGAGATATTCTTGTGGGGAGTGGAATCCAGGGCACATTTTCATGAGACAGCCTGGTCATGTTGAGTTTGAGAAATGATTTGTGGCAGAAAGGGCTCGGGTAAAGTTCTTGCACTGGAGATCCTTCTGGAGCTAAGTCCAGTATCAAGCAACAGTCCACATTTTGGAGGGAGCGAGAAGGAGGGTTCCAGAGCTTAAGTCAGAAGGTGTGTTGGTTGTAGTTTCTTGCCAGGGGATGAGATCTGGGGCTGAGTGAGTGTCCCTTTGCTTGGGAGCTGGGTGATGGCTTATTGGAGCAGGAGGTCAGTCTTGATATCTAATGGGTTAAGAACTGAAGATAAAAAGTGTTAATAAGGCATGATATCGAATTGGTAATGGGGAATGAAGGGATAATAGGATTTCTAAAGGGGGAGGAGGATTGTATATAGGAGGATCTATATACAGTATAGGCATGGTTTGTTTACAATTTAGGTTTGGCTTCATCGAGGAGTCCTCTCTCAAAGTACTCATGCCAACATAAAGACATACATTAGTGATATACTCTTAAGCTGTTGTTAGAGGTCTGACCCTAAGAGGATGAGTCTGAGCTCTTAAGGACTGTTTGAATTAAGATAAGTAATTATCTTAGGTAGGTATAGCTTAAGAAAAAGAGAAAGGGAGATCAAAGATAAGAGAGTGGAACAGAAAAATAGGTAAATATAGTAAAAATAAAGTAAAAAAATTAATAAATCAACTAAAAGGGATTGGGTCAGTGTGTAGGAATTGGGAGGTTTTCCCAGTTTCTAGGCATTTTGTCAGTGATGTGGTGGGGTCTAGCTAGAAGAAGGTTTCAGGGGTAGGTAATGGTTGGAGCAGTTTAGGATACACATAGTTTTTGCATCTTGAGTACTAAACAATGTGTTAATGAGGTCTACCTATATAGGTTGCTACCCTATGTGGTATAGTCCACTGCAACTTATGTATCCAATTACCTTTCCTAAAGAGAACCTAACACTGTGGGTTTTATTTGACATAGATTGAATTGATAATGAGGAGAAAGAAGAGGTAGAAGAAAAGGGAGAAGGAAAGAAGTAGGGAGCAGAGAGAAAGAGAGAGAAAGGAAATGTTAATTTGCCCAAAAGTGTTCGATGAGTAGGTCCTGTGATATGAGTCTGTGGTTCGCAGTTGACTGTTTCAGTGGTCTGAATAATCATATGCTTCAGCTTCTAATAGAGGACATAAACCAGAGAAAAAGGGTAATCGAGGTGTCAAGTTATTGTCCACCCTTTGTATCTAAGAGCCCCCAGGTGCGGAGTGCGACCACAGCCAGAGTTCCTTTCAGTCCCTGCCTAAGACGCAGGCCTGCTACTTCTCCCTAGTTGTTTTTTTTAACACATCAAAAACTAATAATTAGAGATTTTACCACAGACCTTGGGTCCTTCCCAATAAGGCTCAGTATGCTTTTAGTGGAAACCAGTTTTTACAAGCCACAATAGTGGTAACTGGGATGATGACTTGTCATGGATTTATTACCATTTCTTGACTTTTATGATGAAAATCGATAAGAAATAACATTTTTAATGTATATGATTAAGTTTTTATAGACACTGTCAGTTCAAAAACATTTTGCTAAATTTCTTATATGTTTCTATATGTATTTTCTTAAATACGTATTTAGCATTATGTTTGGAAGCATGACAGAGTAGCATTATAAGCTGGAAGCATAAACATAAGTGATTTTGTAAAATTTTTTACATCAGTTATGATACACTAAGACAAAATATTTCACCATCTTTAAAAATTACATGTAAGATTTACCTACTAACATTTTTAAATGTAACAAATAGGTTCATCTGTCTCATTTTTTATAATTTGAATATATATTTATATTCACATGTGTATACCTCTAAAAACTTGGCCATTTCAAAACTAAGTTAAAATTAAAAAGAATTCTCTACATTTTCCCTATCAACTTTTTGTCTATATTTATATGTATACTTTATTCTGTATATGAAGAAATTATTATATATTATATAAATTCCTCAATATTTACTTTTTACCTGTTTCCTAGAGTACATATATATTTATTTTTTTCAAATAAATACGCAGTTTTAGGGGCTGGAATTATGGTGCAGAGGTAGTGCGGTTGCCTATCACACAGTAGACGAGGATGGACCAGGGTTTGATCCCTCAGCATCTCATATGGTCCCTCAAGCCAGGAGTTATTTCTGAATGCATAGCCAAGAGCAACCCCTGAGCATCACCAGGTGTGGTCCCAAAACCAATAAATAAATATACAGGTTTATTATATTTTATGCAACTATAGAATGTTTGTATGAATATATACTAATATATCTAAAAAATATAGAAAAACTTTTGAATTTTTTGGGCAACAAATTATGCACTCAGAAGTCACTCCTGGCTTTAAGGACCACATGGGAGGCTGGGTTATTGAATTGCGGTCTGTCCCGAGCCAGCCACATGAAAGGCAAACGCTCTACCAGTGTGCCATCACTTCAGCTCCATTAAAAACATTAAATTGTCTTAGGTTTTATATAATAATAAATTATTACTGAAAATTTTCTACTTTAGTTTTTGAATCAAAACAATAATGTGGCATTAGCTAGACAAAGTCATCCTAGTGGGTTTATCTCAACTATATCTGAAATGAATTGATTATTTATGATTTTTGACTGAGACTATTTTTGTAATTGTTTATTTTTAATTTATAAAGGAAGCATTGAATAAAAGGACTATAAATATTTCTGTTTTAGAAGTACAGTGTCAAAGTACATGAACACTAAAAGTCTCAATATCTCTCAATTTTTTTCTGGGGTCCTTTTTCTTTCTTTTTTTTAATATCTTTATTTAAACATCTTGATTACAAAAAAGATTATGGTTAGGTTTCAGAAATGTAAAGAACACCCCCCTTCACTAGTGCAGCATTCCCACCCCCAAGGTCCCAAATCTCCCTTCTCCCCACCCCAATCCCACCTGTACTCTAGACAGGCTTTCTACTTCCCTCATTCATTGTCATTGTTAGGATAGTTCTCAAGGTATTTATTTCTCTAACTACACTCATCACTCATTGTAGTGAGCTTCATGAAGTGAGCTGGAACTTCCAGCCCTCCTCTCTTTTGTCTCTGAAAATTGTTGCAAGAATGTCTTTCATTTGTCTTAAAACCCATAGATGAGTGAGACTATTCTGCATCTTTCTCTCTCCCTCTGACTTATTTCACTCAGCATAATAGATTCCATGTACATCCATGTATGGGAAAATTTCATGACTTCAATTATCCTGACGGCTGCATAATATTCCATTGTGTATGTTGTACCAGTTTCTTTAGCCATTCATCTGCTGAAGGGCATCTTGGTTGTTTCCAGAGTCTGGCTATGGTAAATAGTGCTGCAATGAATATAGGTGTAAGGAAGGAATTTTTGTATTGTATTTTTGTGTTCCTAGGTTATATCCCTAGGAGTGATAAAGCTGGATTGTATGGAAGCTCAATTTCCAGTTTTTGGAAGTATCTCCATATTGCTTTCCATAAATGTTGGACTAGATGGCATTCCCACCAGCAGTGGATAAGAGTTTCTTTCTCTCCACGTCCCTGCCAGCACTGCTTGTTTTCATACTTTGTGATGTGTGCCAATCTCTGTGGTGTACAGTGGTACCTCATAGTAGTTTTGATTTGCATCTCCCTGATGATTAGTGATATGGAGCATTTTTTCATGTACCTTTTGGCTATTTGTATTTATTTTTTGTCAACTTGTCTGTCCATATCTGTTGTGTATGTAAACATTTTAATGGGATTATTATGTCCCTGACCCAACCCTGATTGGTGATTGTGCCCTAACCTAGGGTGTGACCTGGCATTCTGCTCCCACCCTAGGGTGGTACCTGATTCTGCTCCCACCATTGAGTGGTACCTGATCCCACCATTGGGTGGTGCCTGATTCTGGGAGATAAAAGCAAGGGTCTTTGGATGGCCGGGTGTTTGTTGGCTGGAAAGGATGCTGAGGCTTTGGGCTTTAGTCTTGTCCTCCGAATAAAGCTAATATTTTCACAAGCCTGACTGTCTACTAGCCTTTACCCACTGCTTCACCTCAGAACTGCTGGCTGAACAGGGTGGTGGATGCGTGCTCCGAGCTGGAGGGGAAAGACCTCATCCTCCATCCCCCCATCAGTCAACCCCATCTAGGGCTGACTTACAACACATTTCTTATCCCCATTTTTTGATGGGATTAGATTTTTTTTTCTTGTAAAGTTCTGCCAGTGCCTTGTATATTTTGTATATTAGCCCCTTTTCTGATGGGTATTGGGTGAATTGTTTCTCCCACTCACTGGTGGCTCTTGTATCTTGGACACTATTTCCTTTGTGGTGCAGAAGCTTCTCAGTTTAATATATTCCCATCTGTTAATCTCTGCTTTTACTTGTTTGGAGAGTGCAGTTTCCTCCTTGAAGATGTCCTTAGTCTCAATATCATGGAGTGTTTTACCTATATGTTGTTCTATATACCTTATGGTATCAGATCTGATATCCAGGTCCTTAATCCATTTGGATTTTATCTTCGTACATGATATTAGCTGAGGGTCTAATTTCATTTTTTTGCAAGTGGCTAGCCAGGTTTGCCAACAGCACTTGTTGAAGAGGCTGTAATCCATTTCATCATCTGTTTAGATAATTTCACTCTCTTAAAAGTTAAAGTTTGTCATAGTTGAACATTGTCTGTTTTCTTATATACCACATATGAATGAGATAATCCATTATTTGGTATTCTTCTAAATATTGCACTTAACACTATTTTTATATTTATATAGTCACCATGTCTATGTGGTTTGGATATTTGAGTATAATTTTAGAATTTGTTGGACATTATTTATAATTATTAGACTTGTAAAGATACTTGCCAATAAATAATTTCTTCATTTTGAATTTTTTCCTATACACAAATACTAATCTAGGGAGGATAGCTATATATTTCTTGTTATGTTCTTTTTAAAGAAAAACTTTATTGTGTGATTGATTGATTGATTGATTGGTTTGTGAGCCACACCTAGCGGCACTCAGTGGTTACCCCTGGCTCTGCACTCATAAATCCCCCCTGGCAGGTTGCGGCCCATATGGGATGCTGGAAATAGAATTGGGTCTCTCCTGGGTCAGTCTCATTCAAGGCAAATGCCCTACCACTGTGCTATTTCTCCAGCCCATCTTGATATATTTCTAATTGCTGTTGGAAGAGGGAAGATAATTGGACATTTCTTAATATATTTCTATTTCTTGACATACAGTGTTGGTGTACCTATCTGAGACCCTGGATTTGGGTGTAGCTACCTAAGACCCACCCATTTCTGGGAGGGGTCTTGGGAACTAGATATTAGGTGTAACCTTACCTGCAAAACCCCGCCCATTCCTGGGAGGGGTCTTGGAATAGGTAGATAAACCCTGGAGCCAGGGGATTAGGGATCTGTCTGCCCTGCTGCGCTAGCTGGCTTTAGGTTCTTTGCCTCTTTTGGTCTTTGACCAGGATGGAGGCCAAAGGAAGATGGCTGAATTATAAGATGCAGGGCTAAGAATGGCCAAATGCTTGAAAGGTTAGGAGATAGGCCACACACCTGTGGTGGTTAGGGCATGAATAAAGATGATGCTTCCTAATGCCTGCCTGTGAGTGATTTCGCCTTTCACCTGGGCCTGGGACCCGCCAGCTGGATGGGGTTGCGGAGCCACGTGGCCTGGGATGGCAGAGAGAAATCCATCGCCATCCACCGCCATCCAGCCCCATCGTTATTTATTTAATTCAACAATACAGTAAAGGGATAATATAAATATCAATGCATTATTTTAAAATGTAGTTTAAGTAATACAATATCTAAGAAATGTATAACTAAATCTTCAGAAATCACTTACTTTCAATGAGGTTTGTACTAATGGGGAATTACAAACTAATATTTTAATAGTAAAACTATATGTAAGGAACCAAAGCAATAGCAGATCTGCCATGTTGGCTGCCATGTTGGTCGGATCCTTGACATTAATATGATTTTCCAACTCCAACAAGAAGTGATCTCCAAGCAATAATCAGAGTAATCCTTGAGCTTACTGAGCCCTGAGCACCACTGAGTATGATCCCAAAAGTAAGAAAGGCAGAAACAAACAAAAAATATGATTTGTGCATATCAATTTTTTTGGGGGGGAAGCCACACCCAGTGACACTCAGGGGTTACTCCTGGCTATGTGCTCAGAAATAGCTCTTGGCTAGAAAGACCATATGGAATGACGGGAATTGAACTCAGATCCATCCTGCATTAGCCGCGTGCAAGGCAAACACCTTACCACTGTGCTATCGCTCAGGCCTAAAGTTTTGTTTTTTATTTTTAATAGTGACATCTTCTTAGGTCTTGTCTCTCAGTTTGCTTGTAGTCTGTATGTTTTAGGTTATTTATTGTTAGTATCTCACTTGTAAATGCATGATGAGGCCACAAAATATACCCTGACACAATGTGTATTCTAATAAAGTATAAACTTGAAATAAAATTTAGAGTGAACAAAATAATGACCCAAATATAATATAGAATGTAAAGATAAAATTTAGATTATAATTGAAACAGTTTATCGCAATTTTAACCTGAGGAAGATTGAGGGTCACATTTATAAAAATGTTTCATTGGTACTGGAGGGCACTGGAGTGAGATTTCAATGGATAGGACACTGGCCTTCTACACATGACTGAATGGTGTTTTATTTCTGACACCCCATTTGGTCCCCAGGGTGTGCCAGGACTGAGGTTAGAGCATAATTGGATGTGGCCCAAAGAAAAAAATTCATAGTAAATATTTTTCTTTATCAAAATATTGTATATAATTCGGGGCTGGTGAGGTGGCGCTAGAGACAAGGTGTCTGCCTTGTAAGCGCTAGCCAAGGAAGGACTGCAGTTCGACCCCCCGGCGTCCCAAATGGTCCCCCCAGGCCAGGGGCAATTTCTGAGTGCTTATCTAGGAGTAACCCCTGAGCATCAAATGGGTGTGGCCCGAAAAACCAAAAGAAAAATTGTATATAATTGAAGTTTTAATTTTATGAAAATAACCTTTCTTATTTATTCATGACATTTTGTTTTTCAACAACTTATTTATAATAATCTTATATATTATTTTACAAACAATAAATATAGAGACAGTCTAACCTCCAGTTGTCATAGCTACATATCAATAGGACTTGAATTCAGGCATTCCTAATCCAAAATACATGCTTTTAACACATCACAATACCTACGATTCATTGTCTCAGTTTGGAACAATTGTGTTTGACGCTCCAAACTTCCCAGTTTTCTCTATTTGTGATCTGCTTTGTGAAGACATTGCTATAGCAACTACAAGGTATATGGTAGAAGAAATTGCACAGATCTGACCCTGTTAATCCCTTCCTTATGTTCATGGCATTAACAATTTAAAAATATTTCCATTTATAAAACATAAGTGCTAGCAAGATCAAAGAATCAAAATTAGTGCTGCACTTTCAGGGATTTGTTTATTTTTATGAAAGCTTCTTGGAAGAAGCAAATTTTATTATGCACTGCCTTACAATGCTTTCAGTGATTTCTAAACTGGGTTGCACTTGCTTCCTTATTTCAGGTTTTTCCCTTCTGAAAAGCCAGACTCCTGTTTTTCCTTTATACTTAACATTTCTTAATATGTTTTCAAGCCATTTAAGAGATACTGTTTCAACATGAGATGCCCTCTTCCTCACAAATAAATGAGATAAAATAAGATACTAATATATATCTGAGATGTTGCTAGTTTATAATAAGTTCATCGTATAGTAGGAATATTTATTTGTTTTCAGTTCTACAAGTCTACTTCTTTTTGCTCTTTGAAATGTCAGAATGCTTGTCATTTAGTGTATTCATTTATTTCATATCTTAAATATGTTTCTTTTATTTTTAACTATCCCATACACTAATGTTTTATCCCAATACATTGTATAATCTTCATATAATTAGATGTTTTTTATGTTTATCTTTTGTCTTCCCTGTATTTTATGATGTATCATTATTACAATAATGAGGACACATTCAGTAAAACATTAATTTTAATTGAAAGGAAGATTATTTCTCATTGACATAAGTTAATGCCATTTCCATGCTGTAGGTGGGGAAAGATGCTAAATCATGACAGCAAATACTAGATTTTATTTTCTGAAAGTGTCTGTGTGTACATATAGGATTATTTGTTCATATGTATATATACACTCATATTTAAAGTCTAGTAAAACAAAATATCTATTATCCAAGAACAAAGCCCTGATTATTAAAATAAAAGCTTTCTATAACCTATTGTTCTGGCTATCTGAAAATACCCATCTCTTTCCACTCACAGCTGCATTGCTAATTAAATTGAATGAGTTCAATTTTAGCTGAACATTAATGGTATAATTGCATTGCTGTAAGTAATTAAAACCTTATCCCACTTATCCTGACAGATGGTTTCGTTGAAAGTTTGAACTGAAATGATAAAATAGATGCAAGTAGACTGTAGAAAAGAATCATTCATTCATATTTTGGTTTCCTAAGAAAAAATTCTATAGACTTTGATTCCATTGAAGATTTTAAATAGGATATAGCTAATAAATTAAAACATTACCAGTAAGACTATGTAATTATTTACAGGAATTGAATTCAGTTTGTTATATGGTAAAATTGTGATTTCTTGAAAATCAATTTAATATAAGCAGTATACTTAAATTTAAAATTGCATCTTAGGAAAATTATTTTTATATAAAAGTGTAAGTAATCTACTACACATCACAGATACTACTTTAACTCAATTGCTACTCCAAACTTGTTGATATTTAACAGGTTAAATGAAAAGTTGGGTCTATATTATACTAATCAAATTCTGTATTCTCTGTGCAGTTTATCAGTTGCACATAGTAACAGATCTAGCATATTATGGAATACGGTTCCATACTTTATTACACAGTTATTTTGTTAAAGTCCTAGGATGTTTTGGAATATGGCAATTTTCAGTGAAAACCATTATATTCATATATATGAAATCTTAGATATACTATATTCAGTATGTTGTGAGGTATTCATATGGCATTAAAATATATTTCCTCTCTGACCCCCTTTCTCCTTCCTACCTCCCTGATTTTTTATCATTCTTTGCTTTGTTTTTATCTTCAATGCTCTGTACCTATATAAACAAGAAGAAACACAAATGCACTTTTGAAGGTGTAGGGTACTTATCTGAGACCCACCCATTTCTGGGAGGGGTCTTGGGAACCGGATAATAGGTGTGACTTTACCTGCAAAGCCCGGCCCATTCCGGGGAGGGGTCTTGGAATAGGTAGATAAACCCGGAAGCCAAGGGATTAAGGGGCTTTTGCCTTTTGGCCCTGCTGGGCTCTCTGAGGGAGATGGCTGAAAGAGGATAAGACGCAGGGCAAGCCTAGAATGGCTGTATGCTTGAAAGGTTATGAGTAGGCCACACACATGTGGTGGCTAGGGCCTAAATAAAAATGATTCTTCCTGAAGCCTGCCTGTGAGGGAGTGATTTCACCTGGGCGACTCACCGGCTGCATGGGGGTTGCTGAGCCACATGGCCTGGGATGGCAGACAGAGAAATCCACCTCCATCCATCGCCATCCAGCCCCATCCTTAATTATTTAATACAACATCAGGGAAAGTAAATTGGTGTGTGGTAAGAAATGGTATTGTATATATTGTAGGTAGGGCACATACTTGTACTGTGCTCTATTTGAAATCTTGGTACAATATGATTCTTTGGGCATGTCCATGTGCAACTAGTCCCTGAGCACTGGCAAGCTAATAAAGTTTTGGTTAGTCTCATAATTAAGGTCCTCAACTTTACAGAACACTAAGATTCTTGCATTGAACTGCCTACCTTTGATTGAAAATTGTTGTGTGGCCCCCAGACTTCCTAATCACTCATTAGGAATTATAAGCTAATGATAGAGCTGCCATTGTTCCAGAAATCACATTTATGAAACTACAAAGAATATGACAGAATAAATTTGGAATGTTCTACATACCACAAATATTTATTGAATGGCTGCTTTATTGTTAAAATATGGAATCATTACAATCACAATGCACATTGATAGGCAAGTTAAGTAGATTAAAAACATGATAATTTTTCACAATTATAAGCTTTAGAGCTAAAATTTTGTTTATAACACTAAAATGGAGCAAACTTTAGGGAATTATTTAGTGAGATAAATTAAGAGAAAATGAGTAATACTGCCTTATTTCACTATATATACAATGAAATTGTAAACCTCAAAATAGTGGAAAATATGTGGAAAAAGTTCTTTGAGTCAGGGATATACAACTAGCTGTTGAATGACTGTAAGTTAAATTTTCAGTACTGTTTGCCTAGTCTTCCGAGTGTATGTGTCCCTGAATGTTTCTGAGCAGTACTGAAGTAGTCCAAGGAGTGCTGGTTATTAACTATACTGCATTATTAAGAAATAATGATCTAATTTGCTAATTACCAAAAGGGTGGTCCCTGGTTCCCTTGAGAACTTCTTGGTGAGCCCTTTCAAACTAAAGCAAAACACAAAATGGGTACATGAGATATCCAAGAGGAGATATCATGTAATTATTATATGAGCCAACTACATTAAACATCTAAATATGTTTTCACTTCTTCAAGACAGTCTTTCTACAGATACAGAAGCTCCAAAATATAAATGTGTCACAAATAGAATTCATAATTCCATCAGAGAGAAACATAAAACAAAGAGCTCAAATGGAAAATATATACCATAAATAGAAAGTAATTTTTGCATAATTACACCAATGTTGTGTTGGTTATTAAATAAGATCCTGGTGTTAATGTAACAAATAAAATCTACAAAAAAGATATCAGTTATTCATGTTTATGAATAGGTTAACATTTTGACATTGTTAAAATCCTTAGAATGTACAACATATTTTGAGTATCTGTGTCTCTAGATTAGGATAGATTCCAGAGAGTCATCATAGAAAACTCACTCCACATGGTCCTATTCAGAAACCATCATCTATATTTCAGTATTGTTGATACAAAGTACTAATACATGAAATGACTTTAAATTTACTAACTACCAATATATGAAAAAACATTGAGAAGTCTATTATTTTACTTGAGATCTAGCCAAAAAGCCAAGAAGTGATGAGAAATCCATTATTTTAAAGAATAATTGTATGTTCCGTTTATTATCTAGGGCTGCTGTAACAAAATTCCATTGACTGAATAAAATATCAGAAGTTTTTTTAATCACAGTTTTAGGAAATAGGAAGCCCAAGTTCAAGGTGCTTATATATTTGTTCTTAATGAGAAAAATTTTCTGTTTTGTAGATTACTTCTCTCTTGAAATATCTTTACATAAAAGAGAACCATATACATATATTCCTTATTTGTCTCTTTATCTCTTCCTTTCCCTATTTCTTAAGGTCTATTTTGGGAGTTATTTTTATTATATGGGAAACTAATCCCTCCTTTCATGGAAATTCTGATAACATGATTTCATATAAACCTGTTTAACTCCCAAGTACTTACCTCCTAAGACTATGACATTTATTGCTAGAATCTCAAAATATATGTACATAGAGGTGATGAAAATGTTTAATCCTGGTAGTAGAAAAATATGTATAGTAGTATGAAAATACTAACAAAATTTAGTACGAAAGACAAACTCAATGTACAGAAAGAAAAACAAATTTTCTTATTTCACAGTATTTATTTTTAAAGAAGTGTTTGTTGATTTATTAATACTGCATTTGAGGGACCTTGCTTCTACTTGTGTGATGTGATGTAGTACATTAACTCATATTTTGCACTCTGATGAAGCTCTGCAAAATGCCTAAATAAAAAACTTTTATATATTTTTATTATTTAGCTAATGTTCATTTATGTTCATATTGTTTCTGAATAATTTGAGAAAATCAAAGAAAATAATCTCTACAAGAAGTTTCACTATTCTTTTCTGAAAATATTAAAATGTATTTTAGGGGGGGGTCACATCCAGCAGCACTCAGGGGTTACTCCTGGCTCTATGCTCAGAAATCACTCCTGGCAGGCTCGGGGGACCATATGGGATGCCGGGATTCGAACCACCGTCCTTTTGCATGTAAGGTAAACACCTTATCTCCATGCTATCTCTCTGGCCCCTAAAATGTATTTTCTATCTGAGGATAAATTCATTATTTTATATAAGGGATAATTAATGCTGAAATTAGTGATACTTTTATGTTGATAATATTTTATAAACAACAAATTAGTGTTACCACATTTGATCTTTGCTTCTTCTATACATAAAATGTGTTTAACTTTTAAACAATTTTCAATCACATTAAGTTTATAATATAAAATGCCCTATCTTATAATATGCTCTATTGATCCAATAAGAAGGTGAGTAGTATAAGAAATAGGCCCTTGTAGGTGAAGTTTTGTAGTTTTGTTTTTAATGTGTCTGTGTGTCTTTAACTCAGTGTAAGATAAAAAACATTAATAATATTTTTGTCTTTTCTTTCTGACACACTTCACTTAGCAAGACATCATCCAATTCAATCCAAGTTGCAAGAAACTGAAAATTTTATCTTTTTTCTATAGCAAAGTGGTATCCCATTGTGTTTATATACCATGATTTCTTTGTCCTCTCATCAGTTGTTGGAACACTTGAGTTTCTTCCAGATATTGCCTGTTATAGCAGACTGCAAGAATAAGTTAATTCAATAATATTGTAAATTCTGTTGCCTCAATAAAATATCAATTCTATCTTATAGAAAAATTTATTTAGAGTTCCTTAGGCTCAAGTGAAGAAGTTTGCTTTTGAGAAATCTAAGACTGAATCAATTGTTGATTGTTTCAGAGATTCTGCCTAACAAACTTCAACAGTTTTAATGAAATTCAATATTAAAATTGAACATCTTTCTTTTTATAGCTTTCAAATACTTATAGAGGTATCTATAAAGTTTATCTGACTGAATTTTGTATTCTATCTATTATAGATTGACTGCTTAGCATATGAGTATGGAGGAAATGTTCTCTTTTGTAATTGCTTAAGTAATGACACCCAATCTACTGACTTTTGCACCAGTCTTCCTTTTTCAAAATTAAAATGGGACTAGGTTATTCAGTTGTTTGTGTTGAAAGAGTACATTTTTACAGCTCTGCAAAGTATATGTTACAGTTTTAAGTGTTTTCAAATATAGGATTACCACAGCTTTCACCAATATTAGACTTGGCTCTATTATCTTCCACTTTCCACCCCTCCCCAAAGGAAAAAAAATTCTGAGTCTAAAATTTTTTCAGTGGGTTTTATCTGTTACTTTACATACTATTATTTTTCCAGTTTCTGGGCCACACCCGGCGACATTTGGGGGGTTACTCCTAGTTCTGCTCTCAGAAATTACTCGTGGGGGCCAAATGGGATGCGAGGAATGGAACCTTGGTCCGTCCCAGGTTGGCTCCGTGCAAGGCAAACACCCTACCTCTGTGCTATCGCTAAGCCCGAACCCATATTATTTTTTAAACAATTTTCTAATGTGTCTATAGGTGAGCTGGAGTGACTGTTTCAAGCTATGGGGCTCTGGGTAAGGCTCAGAGCAAATGCTAAAATGAAAACAAATAACTGAGGTGTATATGTTTTTAGAAGATGAATTTCTCTAGAAACTGAATAAAGACATTGTCACATCTATAAGGTTTAGTCTTGAAATACACACATGGTCATATCAACCAAAACAAGTTAATTGCTCAAGTACAACTTCTAAGAGACAGAGCTATAAACATTTATCAATCATCTAATCTACAGTAACAGCAAAACTGATATCCTAGCTTGAGGGAGATAGCTTTGTTTTGTTTTTCATCTTACTTAGGATAGTTAAATATTTTGTGTGTTTCTTAAGCAGTAATTTTATTGTAATATATATGCTTTGGTTAAGTGTATTATTCCCAACAGAGTTAAATATAAATTATTACTTGATATAGTTATCTGAATTCAGTAGCCTTAAAGCCATCTAACATTTTTTACCTCTGATTTAGCATTTCCAATAAAATATAGGTACCTAAATTTGATTTTAAGATATACAGGAATAAGTTTTTATTCTGTGTCCTGAATTTGTCTATGAGATTAAAATTTAAATGAAATTTTTTTCTAAATGAGACATCCTTTTTTTTTCATTTTAGCAACATATTTGGCCAATATGTGTCATCTTTTTGATTACATAATAAGTTATTGATTGCTAGAAATCAGCTATTTCTAAAGCTAGAGAGCTAGTTGTTGATTCAGTATAGCTCTAGTCCAGAAGTTCCCAATCTCATTTGGTCTAACACCCATTTCTCAGAAAACTAAACAAAACAAAGCAGGAAACTACACAAAGTAACAAAATATTCTGGAATATACTGTCGTTCTTAAAGGGAACAGTCATTGTTCTTTTCTTGCCCACCAATTCTCTCTGGATCCTTGCGAGTTCACCCAGGCCTACTACCAGCCTCTGTATTATTCTAGCGCACCAGGTAAACTGTTCAAAACTGACAAATCTATGGCTCATGACTATACTACTTGTAACAAAGTTTCTGAATGACAAGTATACATGGCTACTAGATCACATAAAGACCTGAGTAAAATTGTTAGGTAAGATATTTATGTGCTTTAAGTAATTTTTTGTTTGTTTCTTTTTTGTTTCTTTTGGGGGCAACCACGACTGATACTGCCCAAGGGTTATTCTTCTCTTAGTGCTCAGAGGTTGCTCCAGTTGATCTGGGAAAATAAGGAAGGATCTAGTTTCAACCTATAACTATGCACTAGTCTTTGCTTTATCTCCCCAGTCTTCAAGTTTTAGTTACAGTTTTTGGTTTGATTAATAACAAAAGATATCTATGTGAGCCTAAAGAAAATTCAACAACTAATAAAAAATAGACTAGTTCTAGAATGTATATGCTTATATGACAAGGTTGTCATTAATTTCTGTAGAGAACAATACTTTCTAAATTGGGAATGTTTAATATATGAACTATTCGAATTTGATTTCTATTTCAATATTCTCATCTTTTAAATATTATCGTTTTACTACCATAACCATTTAGATAATTCTTACATGATGTTATTTTAATTTTTACTCATTGGCATATTAAAAGTTCTGTGAAAATGCAGGACAAATATTGTTATTGACTTTAGGATTTTAATACATCAGAATTCAATTAAATCTTTAATACATTTTTTTCTAAAATAGTTTTATTTATAAAACCAATATGCTTTGAGTCTTAAATTTATTTCAATATCTGAATTTTGATTTTATCTTTATATTATAATGTCTCAATTTTTCATCTCACAGTTTAGTCCTTATGCACATATGAATCAAATCAATTTTGGGATATTAGACAGTATGGAGAAGGAACAAAATTTCTTTTTTTTGATTTTGGTTTCAGACACCAAACATAGAATGTGGCACTCATCAAAATAATTGGACTTTTATTATTTTCAGCTGTCATTCTCAAAGCAACTTAGTTGGAACAAATGTAAGAAAGAAAGAAACAGGTTTGTGATCTCATCAAATTTAATTCTTTACTGAGCTGAGATTATTACATTTTCCCATCCCCATTGAATTTTTATTCCCCACTTGAATTTTTGTCTAATGTATTTTATGACATTACTGTAGAATTGAAATCTAAAGAAATTATCAGAAGACTACCTGTTAAAAATAATTTTCAGCAGGCTGTGTTATATTGCCTTAAAATATCACTTTAATTGTAATTCACTTTTAAATAAAATAGAGTTCTTAATTTATAGAAGTAAAATCTAGATAAAATTATCTAATTTATTGAAGATTCAGAATACATAACCTAGTTTAATCAGTTATAAGTACTAAACATTCCAATGAATAAACAGCACATATAGATCCAAAAATATATTACAGCTATCTGTGTTAAGGGCCAAAATGAGTTTAGTTTATGAGTTCTGCAATGTTTAAATGTTTGCAATTCACTTTAAAATAAAATCTCCATTAATATGAACAAAATTATGATAAAGAAAATGCCATTTAGCCACATTGCACTGCTATTGTTTCTGAATTATTTATCTATTACAAAATACTTATAATACTTAGTTATTTATACTACTTTGAGCACATCTCTTATCAAATTGGCTACATTATCAAGAGAATAGTCTTTCATTAAAATCGTTTAGTCATCTGATGTTCTTCTGCATTTCACTTATAGTATGTTCTTGCTCTCATCATCTTCCATACATTCTTCTTTGCTTCCTTTTTAAAAGAATTCTTACCAGCTTATTTTTCAAAGTATATGCTTTAAAGCTGTGAAGAAAGTGATCAGTTATTTTGAGTTGGTTAAATATGTGGCTGAAATATGTCTTCATAATTTAAGAGAAAATAGATAACTGAATAGATCTTTCTTTAAAAATAAACACCAGTTAATTTATCTCTAGATATGTCATTTTGTAATCAATATTCTCAAAATACTGAAATGGGCAAACAGTTTTGGTTTTTTCTTTCAACATAATTATTAGCATAATGTTACATAAGGGTGATTCATCTGTATAATTTTACAAGTTTCTCTAAAAGTCAGTGTAGTTTAAACATTCAGATAAAGTCATAAAGAATTTGAAATCGATGGACTCAACACCAAATCCATTAAATCTCATTCAATATTTCCATAGGCATTTTTAGCTTTTTTTTAAAAAAATAATTTTATTGTGACCAAAGTGAATAACAAATCTTTCACACTAATATTTAAGGTACATAATGATAATGAATCAGGGCCATTCCCTCCACCAAGGTTATATTCCTTCCATGCCTTTTCCCAGAATGTGTCCCATATGTCTTGCCTTTGCCTCCCAGGAGTGTTAGTGTAATTGTTCTTCTCTTAGTATAGCTTACTGTAGATAGGGCATCAATTCTGTTGTTGTCGACTTTGGGTTTGTTGTTCAAGTCTGATCATTTACTATTTCCACTCGATGTTCATATGTCTTTTTGGTCCTGGTACGATTCATTTTTATTTTTCCCCTCAATTCATGAGGCAGAACAAGATAATTTACTTTGTGTGGTTCTGTTGAAAGAAAAAAGACCAAAATAAAGAGAAGAAAAGCATAACAAAAAACAACAAACAATTTTAAAAAAGACAGTAACTACCAAAAAAAGCACCCAGCAACAAAAAAAAATCACCAAATAATATTCACAAGAGTGAAGAAAAAAAGAAAAGAAAGAGAAAAAAGGAAGAAAATAGAAAAAGAAAAAAATAACAAAGGAACGCATAATATTTTTTTTGGCATAGGCACAGTAAATATCGGGGAAATAAGAAAGAAATTCCCTTGGCCTAAGAAACTTGCACCAATTTTGATATAGCAAATAATTCCTGACAATAAGGAAATGGCAACAATTTGTTCTAAGAACAAGTTTTCCTATCTCATCACTTTATAGTAAGATGAAATCAGAAGACATGTCCCTCTTTGATCTGTGAAAAAACCAAGAACACTAAATACAGAAGACTGATTTTGACCACCATGACTGGGCAGAACTTATCCTGAGACCAATAAGAAAGACCCTAGACTAGGCTCAGCCTAGGAATTGTATAAAAATCAAGATCTCTAATTCCAGAAGTCCAACTCTGACAACTGAGACTGAGCAGAACTTTTGGAACCATAAGGAAAGACTCTATCCTAGGCTTCAGCTTAGTATCTGAGCAAAAACCTAGACCACATCTTACAGAAGACTGACTATAACAACTGTGATGGAACAGAACTTCTAGAACAGGGGTCCTCAAACTTTTTAAATAGTGGGCCAGTTCACTGTCCCTCAGACCATTGGAGGGTCTGAATATAGTAAAAACAAAACTTATGAATGAATTCTTATGCACACTGCATATATCTTATTTTGCAATGAAGAAACAAAACAGATACAAATACAATATGTGGCCCGTGGGCCATAGTTTGAGAACCACTGTTCTAGAACCTTAAAGAAAGACTCTATACTAGACTTGTCCTATGATCTGTACAAATACCAAGAGAGGCCTGATTTTATCATCTATAACTTAGTTGAAACTTTCCTGGCACCATAAAAAGACCTTGTGGTGTGATAATGAGCATGTACGGAGCCAGTAGTTTTTCCCATGGCAGTATGCTTCAAGGGCAGAGAAATCCATAGGCTTTTTGCAATTGAGAATCAAAAGCAAACATTGAAAGATGTAATATGTTGGGAATACTTATTGACTAGAATAATAGAACTTAATAAAGATGAGGAAGTACATATGGTATAACCTAGAGGATAAAATCAACAGCACTGAAGTTTTATTAAGATATTTTTTGAAGTAATGAGTAATTTAATCAGAGAGCATTTTATATTTTATTATATATTCAAGTTCTTTTTTGATATTTAACATATTGGTAGATGTAGCAATAGTACAGTGGATAAGTCTCTTGCCTTGCATATAGCTAAGCCAGGTACAATCCTGTAAATCCACATAGTAACCAGAATTATACCAAGAGTGATATCTGAACACAGAGCCAAGAATAAGCCCTGAACACTACCAGTTATCCTAAAATAAACAAGAATTTAAAAGATTTGATATGACTCACAATTGTATCTAATATTTATAAATTATTTTAAATATATAGTTAGTAAGACTTTTGACACAGATATGCAATATATAAAATTTTCTATTTTGTTTTTGTTTTTGGGCCACACACTATGATGATCAGTGTTTACTTCTGGTGCTGCACTCAAGAAATACTCGTGGTGGGCTCTGTGAACCATCTAGAATGCCAAAATTTGAACTTAGATCAGCTGTATATGAGGCAAGTACCCTATACAACAGTGGTCCTCAAACTATGACCTGCAAGCCACATATTGTATTTGTATCTGTTTTGTTTCTTCATTGCAAAATAAGATATATGCAGTGTGCATAAATACAAATGGCCAAAAGGCACATGAAAAAATGCTCCTTGTCACTAATCATCAGGGAGATGCAAATCAAAACAATGATGAGATACCACCTCACACCACAGCGATTGGCACACATCACAAAGAATGAGAACAATCAGTGCTGGCGGGGATGTGGAGAGAAAGGAACTCTTATCCACTGCTGGTGGGAATGCCGCCTAGTACAGCCTCTATGGAAAGCGATATGGAGATTCCTTTAAAATCTGGAAATTGAGCTCCCATTCGACCCAGCTATTCCACTCCTAGGAATGTACCCTAAGAACACAAGAATACAATACAAAAACCCCTTTCTCACACCTATATTTATTGCAACACTATTCACAATAGCCATGCTCTGGAAACAATGAAGATGCCCTTCAACAGACGAATGGCTAAAGAAACTGTGGTACATATACACAATGGAATATTATGCAGCCATCAGAAGAGATGAAGTCATAAAATTTTCCTATACATGGATGTACATGGAATCTATCATGCTGAGTGAAATAAGTCAGAGGGGGAGAGAGAGACGCAGAATAGTCTCACTCATCTATGAGTTTTAAGAAAAATAAAAGTCATTTTTGTAACACTCCTCAGAGACAATGAGAGGAGGGCTGAATACCAGCTCACTCCATGAAGCTCACCACAAAGAGTGGTGAGTACAGCTATAGAAATAACTACACAGAGAACTACCATAATCAAGTGAATGAATGAGGGAACTGGAAAGCCTGTCTGGAGTATAGGTAGGGGTGGGATGGAGGGAGATTTGGGACATTGGTGGTGGGAATGTTGCACTGGTGAAGAGGGGTGTTCTTTACATGACTGAAACCTAGTCACAATCATTTATGTAATCAAGATGTTCAAATAAAGAAGGAAAAAATTGATATTGAAAAAAAAAGAATTTGTTCATAAGTTTTGTTTTTACTATAGTCAGACCCTCCAATGGTCTGAGGGAACTGGCCCCCTGTTTAAAAAGTTTGAGGATCCCCGCTATACAATGTACTGAAATGCCCTTGTATGAACATATAGTTAAAATACAATTTTAAAATACAAATAAACATGAATAATATAAAGATGTCAATAATAGTGTTACAGCATAATAAAGAAAACAATATAGAAAGGGAATAGAAGTATTTAAGTATCAAAAAATGCCAAAATAAATACAGAATAAAATAATAAAACTAATAGCAAAATTCAATAAAACCTCACATAACAATATTGAATTTGATAGAGACTCTGGTGGTGATAGTTGCAATTCTTTTACCTCGATGCTGAAATTTTTTTTCTTGATCTTTTTTTTCTGTTTACATTATACTTTGATTAATCATTAGATAAATATTTTTCAAGCTTTGAATAATTTTTTGCGCATTCTACACAGTGTTTTATATTTTTAAAACTGTATCATTACCAAATGCCTCTCTTCTTTTTTTTTTTAATATCATATGAAACATGCTCTTAGTTATCTTATAAAATGTTTTTTAAACAGGTTACTGTTTCTAAATGAATGAATGGTCATCCTCTCTAAGCTATTTTTGTAATACTATCTTCCTAGATGAATTCATTGTAGCAGTATATATTATATTATCTTTGAGTATATTTAAATCACAAAAGAAAACTTACTAAATTCTTAATGATGCTAATGATTGCAAGAATTTAAGGGCATGTTTATCAGAAATATGAAACTGCCATACATATTCTAAATATTTATGTTCTATCAGCTAACAATATATTAAGATCTTTATCATATGGCTATACTTTTAAGTATGACATTTTAAAATATAATTATAGACCATTTTATTATATTATTATACTCCCTATTCTTCTGGTAATACAATTTGTGAATCTCTAATTTGACTATGAATCTGTATTCAAAATTTATCAACAAATACTTGGTTTCTGAGATAATTTTATAAACAGAAGAATTTAGAACTTCCATATAATCCTGCAATATCATTTCCTGGCATCTAATTCAAGAAACTCGAGAACATTAATTTGAAAACAAGTATGAAAGCCCATGTCTTTTTTGTGTGTTTTTTGTTTGATTTTTGGCCACACTTGGTTTAGGGTGTTCAAGAGTGTAGCCAGGGGTAACTCCTGAAACCACGTTCAGTCCTAGACTAGAGCAGGAAAGGCACTGCTCTGACCCCAAAAACCTATGTTCATTGTATTACATTGCTTTGTGTAATAGCTAGGATATGGAAGTAACTCAAATGTCCAATGACAGATGAATGGATTAAAAAAGCTATGGCATATATACACATTAGAATACTATGTAGCTCTATGTAAAGATGAAAAATGTATTTCACTGTACCTTGACCAAGAGAGTATCATGTGAAGCAAAGTAAGTCAGAGAAGAAAAATACCAGTTATTACCATCCATTTGTATTAACTAGAACAAGGAAATATTATAAAAATTTACAAACCTTGGGACCTGAGCGATAGCATGGTGGTAGAGAATTTGCCTTGCACGCAAGAGACCCAGGACGGACCTGGGTTTGATCTCCATTGTCCCATATGGTCCCTCAAGCCAGGATTGATTTCTGAGTGCATATCCAGGAGTAACCTATGAGCATCACTGGGTGTTGCCAAAAACACCCCCAAAAACCTTTTTTCTTTTACAAAACTTTTCTTAAATTAAAAACGTTACAATTTACAAACTAGTGAGATAATATTTTGTGGCTTAAAGAAGGGGTAGATTGGAGAATTTGTGAGTGCTGCCTGTGTGTGTTTGTCTCCTGTCCTGTCTCCTGAACCTCTTGGGAGTAGGCCTAAAAGGGCCAAGAACATTCACTCTCCCAGAGGCTCCAGAAGAGCACTTAACTCCACTTCACTATGTGGCCATGCGCTGTTTCTAAGGAAAGAACGCCACTGCAACAAGAAGAAAAAATCACACTAAGAACTGAGCTGGATCACTGAAGTCCAGCATTTCTCCCCAGACTATCTTCTCTGCTGCGTGGTTCGGCCTAAGATCTGATCCTGTGTGAGGTTTCATCCACAAAGGGCTCCCCTTCCTCGAAGGCAAGTTGACACATCCAGAAATGGCGGAGCCAGAGGAGCATGGCCACGCACATCATTTAGCCAATAAATACCACCACAACACATAGAAATACCCACGATACAAGTGTGAAATGGGAAAACAATGCAGGCTAACATCAGATATAAAGAATGAAGATGACAATGCTGATGACCAGAAAAGGCTGTCCTCTCTCACCACTCCTATTCAAATTAGCACTGGAAGTACTTGCTATAGTAATTAGGCAAGAAAAAGATATCAAGGGAATCCAGATAGAAAAGGAAGAAGTCAAGCTCTTGCTGTTTGCAGATGACATGATACTCTACTTAGAAAACCCTACAGACTCTACCAAAAAGCTTCTAGAAACATAGACTCATAGCAAGGTGGCAGGCTACAAAATTAACACACAAAATTCAATGGTCTTTCTATACACCAATAGTAATAAGGAAGAAATGGACATTAAGAAAACAACCCCATTCACAATAGTGCCACACAAACTCAAATATCTTGGAATCAACTTGACTAAAAATGTGAAGGACCTATACAAATAAAACTATAAAACTCTGCTTCAAGAAATAAGAGAGGTCACGTGGAATTGGAAACACATATCCTTCTCATGGATTGTCAGGATTAATATCATCCAAATGGCAATACTCCCCAAAGAATTGTACAGATTTAATGCAATCCCTCTAAAGATACCGTGACATTCTTCAAAGAAGTGGAGCACGCACTTTTGAATTTCATTTGGAATAATAAACACCATAGAATAGCTAAAGCAATCATTGGGGACAAGAATATGGGAGGAATTACTTTCCCCAACTTTAAAATTTACTACAAAGCAATAGTTATTAAAACAGCATGGTACGGGAATAAAGACAGGCCCTCAGATCAGTGGAATAAACTTGAATACTCAGAGAATGTTCCACAGACATACAATCACCTAATTTTTTTTTTTTTTTGGTTTTTCGGGCCACACCCGTTTGATGCTCAGGGGTTACTCCTGGCTATGCGCTCATAAATTGCCCCTGGCTTGGGGGGACCATATGGGACACCGGAGGATCGAACTGCAGTCCTTCCTTGGCTAGTGCTTGCAACGCAGACACCTTACCTCTAGCGCCACTTCACCGGCCCCACAATCACCTAATTTTTGATAAAGTTGCAAGAAATCCTAAATGGAGCAAAGAAAGCCTCTTCAACAAGTGGTGTTGGCACAACTGGCTAGCCACCTGCAAAAAATTAAACTTAGACCCCAGTTAACATCATGTACGAAAGTAAAAGCCAAATGGATTAAAGACCTTTATATCAGACCCAAAACCATAAGATATATAGAACAACACGTAGGCAAAACACTCCAGGCCATTGAGACTAGAGGCATATTCAAGGAGGAAGTTGCACTCTCCAAGCAAGTGAAAGCAGAAATTAACAGACGGGAATATATTAAGCTGAGAATCTTCTGCTCCTCAAAGTAAATAGCACCCAGGATACAAGAGCCATGCACTGAGTGGGAGAAACTATTCACCCAATACCCATTAGATAAGGGGCTAATCTCCAAAATATACAAGGCACTGACAGAACTTTACAAGAAAAACATCTAAGCCCATCAAAAAAAAATGGGGAGAAGAAATGGACAGATACTTTTACAAAGAAGAAATACAAATAGCCAAAAGACACATGAAAAAATGCTCCACATCACTAATCATCAGGGAGATGCAAAACAACAACAACAACAACAACAACAACTATGAGGTACCACCTCACACCCCAGAGATTGGCACACATCACAAAGAATGAGAACAAGCAGTGTTGGCGGGGATGTGGAGAGAAAGGAACTCTTATCCACTGCTGATGTGAATGTGGTCTAGTTCAACCTTTATGGAAAGCAATATGGAGATTCCTCCAAAAATCCCATACAATTCAGTTATACCATTCGTAGGAATATACCCTAGGAACACAAAAATATAATAAAAAAAACCCTTCCTTACACCTATATTCATTGCAGCACTATTTACCATAGCAAGACATGGGAAACAACCAAGATGCCCTTCAACAGATGAATGGCTAAAGAAACGTGGTACACCCAAAAAAAAAATTGGGGCCGGCGAGGTGGCGCTAGAGGTAAGGTGTCTGCCTTGTAAGCACTAGCCAAGGATCAGGACCGCAGTTTGATCCCCCGGCGTCCCATATGGTCCCCCCAAGCCAGGGGCAATTTCTGAGCCTTAGCCAGGAGTAACCCCTGAGCATCAAACGGGTGTGGCCCGAAAAACCAAAAAAAAACAAAACAAAAAAAAAGAAACGTGGTACATATACACAATGGAATATTTTGCAGCTGTCAGGAGAGATGAAGTCATGAAAGTTTCCTATACATGGATGTACATGGAATCTATTATGCTGAGTGAAATAAGTCAGGGAGAGAGAGAAAGATGCAGAATGGTCTCACTCATCTATGGGTTTTAATAAAATGAAAGACATTTTTGCAATAATAATTTTCAGATACAAAAGAGAGAAGGGCTGGAAAGTACAGCTCACCTCATGAAGCTCACCACAAACAGGGATGAGTTTAGTTAGAGAAATAACTACATTTTGAACTATACTAATAATGAGAATGTATGAGGGAAATAGAAAGCCTGTCTAGAGTACAGGTTGGGAGGAGAGAGATTTGGGACATTGGTGATGGGAATGTTGCACTGGTGATGGGTGGTGTTCTTTACATGACTGAAACCCAAACACAATCATGTATGTAATCAAGGTGTTTAAATAAAATATATGTAAAAACCCATAGTTTTAAGAAAAGTAAGACATTATTTTAATAATGCCCAGAGATGAAGGCCGGAAGGACCAGCTCATGATATTAAGCTCACCACAAAGAGTGGTGAGTGTAGTTAGAGAAACAACTGCACTAACAACTACCATGACAATGTTAATGAGTCAGAGAAGTAGAATACTTGTCTTGAATACAGACAGGGGGTGGGGAAGGAGGGAGCTATGGGGTATTGGTGGTGCAAAGGTTGCACTGGTGAAGGGGGGTGTTCATTTTATGTCTGAAACCCAACTACATCATGTTTGTAATCATGGTATTTAAATAAAGATATTTTTTAAAAAAAGAAGGGGTAGATTATAAGTAACATAAAGGCATTGGAGAGAGTATTATGCACTTTGGTGCTGGTGAGCTCTAGTTCTTATACATCAAGATCGCATTCTGACACTTTGTAAACACATTAACTTAACCAGAAGAATAATGAGAAGCTTTGAAAAAGAAGATTCAAGAGTTTTGCAGTATCTGATGTTTACTTTCATTCACATCATCTGTTTAAACTACGTTTAAAATTATTTGAGCAAAATAAGTAAGATAATGTTCTTGTATTATTGGATTAGGCCTACTGTTCTAGTTTTATTTCTTACTATTCTTACTTATACATTATTTTATAAAAATATATTGTAATTAATGAAATTTCAACTGGTCATGATTTATTGCATTTTAGTGTTATCTTCCTCTATGCAAGTTAATTCTCACATTATTTATCAACATAACTCCTAATATTTTCTTAAGTTTTAACTTATATTTTACATCCTTCTCTCATCCTTAGTATAATTTAGGTGCCAATTTATGTATTCCAAACATTCTATGCCATAAAATTTGTTACTATATTGTTATTATGAAATATTCTTAGTCATTTGATGGTGGCTAAGACGATCAGACTGGAGATTTTCTGTATCTATAATGGTGTTAGCCCCGATTTTTTGTTGAGTTAGTCAATGAATTTGTGTTTTGTTATTCATTATTATTTTTGACCTTGGGTAAAGAAAATAACCTAAATTCACTCATTATTGTGTTATCTTTTTCAGTGCTAATTCTCTTATCAGTCATATGGGAATAATACTAATTCCTGCTTTAAAGAGCTTCTTAAAATAAATTAGCTGAAAATCTAATGTGAATTGTGACATTCCATTACTTTCTAATAATATTCAAAATTTTTCAGGTGATTTTATTAAAAATTAAACTAAGTTCAATATTATTACTTGATATTTTATAACTTGCTTATAATAAATACATAATAAATTGCATTATTTAGAAGGTGAATGTCGCTAAATGCTAGCTGTGCTAAAACATATACCAGAATAAACAACATAAACTCTATATGTGATGGCTAGTGGAAGGTTTTCTTCCCTATGATACCCCCTTAAAAGTGTGTCATTTATGTTTCTTTTATAGCATTATTTTATTTAAAATTTAATTAAGGAAAACATGATCTAAACATTTTTAATACTGCAGCAATGGTTTTTTAGAACAGAGAGGGTTTAATTGTGACAAAAACTGGACACTGATGGTTTATGATGGTTCCTTGCTTAAAGTTTCAATATTTTGGCTATGTAATGAGAGTATACAAAAACTTCTAATTGTTAAGATTTAAATTACCTTATTACTAGGAGTACATGAAGACGTTTTTTAAAAACTTTTCTGTGAGTCATCAGGCAGTAATTAGATAAAAATGTTGTCTTAGAGCCAGAGAATAGAAGTTTTCTTTCTGAATCACTGATGCACCTATGACAAAATCAACAAGGTCTGGAAGGCAAGGTGATGGCCTGAGGTCAGTAGACCTCATTGTTTCAAATTTCAATCTTCAGTTATCATTTTTTTCTACTAACACGTTAGTTTCTAATAGTTTCCCTTCAGTGACCTATTTCTAAAATGAGATGAGTTTTTTCACCTTCTGTTTTAAAGTTAAGCACCAGGGTTTGGGACAATCTATGAACCTCAGAAAAGATTGGAAATGTTTCAGTCAATCAGTGATAGTGGTGGGATCCTACCATTCTGTTATCTATTATCTAATTATCTGTTATCTATTAAATTTTTTCTTCAAAAAATTGTCTGAGGCTGGACGGTAGGGGATGTTGTGTCTTCTATTCAGCTGTTGTGGGAAAAAAAAACCCAAGCAACAACAAAACAAAACAACAACAACAACAAAAACCTCACTCACCCAGATTCCTCAGGGTAGCAAGTTCATCCAGTTTTTAGTTTGTGGCTTCAAAATGTCCTAAGGCCTTGCTTTCTACTGTTAATTCTGGACAGGCAACTCATAGTTCCAGGGCTTCTAATAATGATTTCTTGGGTCTCTCTGAAATGCCTGCATGCCTTTTGTTCACATTCCAAAAAGCCAGCTAATAATTTAGTTACATAAAAGTATCTTTATCTTTTTTCTCTTGAAAAGTGCTTGAGAGTTCAGAAACTGATTCTGGAACTGAATTGTTTTGCTGCTCTTTACTACCATATGAAACTCTTTTTTCTCTTAAATTAGTTTAATAAACATGTAGGTGTTCAGACTGAGGACTAAAGAATAAATTTTGGGCATTTTTTTTCATAGTTTTATCTTGTGGGTTCTGTAGGAAAGATTCTGTTTCTGACAGAGATGCTCTATTTTTATCTCTGTGGACAAGAGAACCTATGCTTTCAAAACAATTTTTATTCTACTTGAATTTTACTCCCTGTCATTGTCTAGGATTACATAGAATTTTTTGTCAGTCACCTGTAATATGGGTTGTTTTGCTTCTCTATCTCACACGTTTTTATTCCTATGGTTCAAATATCACAGTCTGCTTTGCTTTTGATTACTCTTAGTACCTATTATCTCTCCTATTCTATAAAAGGACTTTTATAATACTTCTTGTAGTTCACTGTTCACCTCTCCCTCATTTTCTTTATTTTTTGGGGGGGCACATCTGGTGGCACTCAGGGTTTATTCCTGGATATGTGCTCAGAAATCACTTAGAAATCTTCAGATATACAGCTATTCAAAGTAGAATTGGCAGAGGTATATGATCTTCCAGTTTTTGTAAGGCTACTTTTTTCTTCCATGCCCCCAAGTTGAAAGAAGGTGTACCATAGAGTAGTCATGAAAACAAAGCTTTTGTGGATAAAAATAGTACCTAAATACATACTAATTTAAACATAACAATCAGGCAACACCTGGTGAAGCATGAAGACAAACCGTTTATTTCAAGGAAAGTATGAGAAATGACCATATTTGTCAGCTCTTCTGCTGAGCTCTGGGTGGCTAGCCATGACAAGTACTTAAATTGTACATTAACAACTACTACTGTATTTGCCATAGTCAGATGGCATATGATACAAAAAACGTTTGATCTTAGATCTAGACATTTTGCAGTTTCATAATTTGTTAGGGAACATTGATATTGGAATGGTAGTGTATGATTGTAACCCTTTAACTCTTGAGGAAGGACTACAATTTGAGGGTTTTCTTATGTTTATATTTAACTAGAGAAGGGTAGAGTTTATGTTGTTTCTCAGAAGTTCTTTATAATATAGACATAGATATTTGTTTCAAAATGAAGGACTCAAAAGGAGTGCTCGCAAAAAATAAAATAAAATAAAATTATATTTTTATGCAAAAAATGAAGGATTCAACTAATTTCTATAGTTGTCTCATAGGGAATTTCTTCAGATATGTCTATATAATATGTACATTTATTATAAAGAGAAAAATTTAGAAACTTTTTAATTTACCATCTTCATCTTGAGAATGATATTTTGGATATTAATTTTCATAATCAAAAAACAGAGTATTTCTTCCTTACATGGCATATTTTATGATGAATATTTCTATGAATAATTTACCATGAATTTAAAGGAAATAAGTACAATTAAAAATAATATTGTATTATTTAAAAAATTTAATTTGTATGCAATCTTAAAATTATATTGAAAATATTGTAAAATTTTTACAGTAAGTTGGTTTTGTTTTGACATATTTACTGCCAGATTAATCAAATTAATAATCACATAAATAGGATCATATTTAAACAGAAGAAAAACAAGCAAAAGTTTTTTCAAGATAACAGGATTGAGGGGCCAAAGCGATAGTACAGTAGTAGGGCTTTTGCTTTGCATGTTGCTAACCTGGGACAGACCCGCGTTTGATTTTGAGGCTTTGGTGGCTGGAGTCTACCAGAGCAATTTATTAGTACAGAGTCGGGAGTGACTTCTGAGCACCTCCATTTGTGGCCCAAGAAATCACACACACATAAACAACTAAATAAAAGATAAATGAATCGGAACATTTATGGAAGGCCAGTGTGGTTTTATGATTATTATGAGCAAATAAGATAATGGACATGGAGAAAATGAAATTACATGGTTCAAATTATGTTATCTATTATGTATTATTAAAATATTTGTATTTTAACTGAGAATTACATATTTGTGGAGAAATAAGTTTATTTTAAATCATAACCCTGTATATTTAATAGCAATATACATTCTTTTTATCCCATCATACAGTTTCAAAAATGAGTTCATCATAGTCTTGAACATGATCATGATCATTTCCAGTTTTATATACTTACAGGTCATGAGACTAAATTTCTGGTTATTTCTTAAAATTATACAATTTAAAAAGTATTTTAGAAAAAAAGGGCCTGTTTTGTGGTCATTACTTTCAGTTCAACTAGGCATTAATTTCCTTAAATTCCCTTTACCAAACACAAAAAAAGACAATGAGAGATAGGAGAATAATTTAAATATTCCTGTGGTGCTTGTAAGATGACAGTGCTGTGCATCTATTTCACTACCGACAACAATTCCATATATCAAGAGAATAATTTTTTCAAGAAACTTCGGCATATAAATTTTTATTGGTGTAAATAATTCAGCAGCTTGTTATAATGAAACCACTTTACATTAAGCATTTCCTTGCTCTGTATTAAGTGCACACAGAGATAGTCCACTGGATATTACTAATATCTGATGCAAACTGGAGGCTTCACAGTTTATGATGAGTTGTGGCTCTTCAAGGAGCTAAGACCATTGCTAAGGGACTTGGCTCAACATTTGCCAGAAAAAGAAAAGCTAAGCACTGTAGACTAATGGAACAAAGAAAATAACTGAGCTTGCTGGTCATTATGTTGATCTGAGAGATTTCATAGTCGTGACACATCTGGAGGTTAGTTTTTAAGTTGGTCCTTGAGGGACTATGAAGGAGATTAAAATTTATATAGGGCAAATATAATTCTGAATAAATTTTAAGGAACAGTGACATGTTTTCATATCTGGTATCTCTCTTTTTAATGTACCAGAGATAGATTGAGAAATAATGTGATACAAAGTTTAAACTTTTTGTTGAGATAAAAGTACAGCTTATTTAAAAAATCTAAAAATGAAAAAAATATTTATGGAACACTGTAAAGTGCTTTCTGATTAGTAGTTTAATTTTATAAATATTATATGATGACATTTTTTAATCTGATGACTAGTTTCACTTTGTGTCTACCTAATCTTTCCAATGGCACACAAAACTTGAACCTAAAGAACCTAGTACCAAACTTCCCCTACAAGCATGCCCTTATAGACTTTCATTTTCATATTTTCCATGTAACAGACTCCGTATTGGTTTCTGATATATGGTAATTTGTGTCTTGTTTAATATTTTTGTAAGTTGTCTAGCATCAAAGGAGCAGTTCTCTGGATGATTCTCAAGGGGGATATTTCATCAAATTTAAATGTAGCTAATAAATAATTTAATTCAACTTACGATTTAATGTGCTATCTTGCTTGTAGTTCCCAATTCTTACTTCTCTAGCTGCTCATTAAAGTATATAGAAATAGAAAAGAAATCAGTAACACCAATTTTGAAACAGAAAGTTTACCTAGGCTGAAAGCCAGTAGAAACATAAGATACACTGAATATGGTTGAAGATATATTGAGATCACATTCAGATTACTTGATAGAAGTAAGGAATCTCCTATTCCCATACCCCGATTTACTGTCTTCATTAATCAAAATATTGGGCAGCTGGACCTTTCTCTCTATGCAGCATAGAAACTTATTCCTGCAGTTGTTTGATTAGTTTACCTTTCCTTCCTAGGAACTATATTTAATCGCATTAAATATTAGACCAAATAAATCTTTATTTATAAATCCATAATATGATGATAAAGGAAAAAATATTAACTGGCATTCTATTTAATGAGTCTTCTTCCTGAGTTAATCCTTTTATTAATTTAGTATGCCACAGCTGAACATTTGCATATATGTGAATATATGTATATGCTCAAAAGATAAAAATTTTTTATACTTGTATAAATATATAAAACATGTCCTGTTGTCATAAATAATACAATTCAGTGAAATATGTAATACCTTATTTTCATTTTAATTAAACATACATAGATATATGTTACATATGTATTGGAAAATATTTTTGCTAATAAAAAAGAACACACATATTTGTGATAATATTGGTTCTCATGTTTTATTTAATAACTTTTTATTTACCTAAGGGTGTTAATATTTCTATTTTTTATTATAATGCATAAGTCAATCATGTCTTCATGTGCATGGCTACTTACCTAGAAAATACAGATAAATCTTTTCTTCAATGTGACATAATAGAAATAGACTCAATATGCAATTATATATGTTATATTCAATATAATGTTAAGTATATTTTTATCTATTGCTATCCAAATGTAGAATAACCATGTTTTAATTTTTTGTCAATTTTTTTTCTTTTTTTTCTTTTTTGTTTGTTTGTTTCACACCTGGCAATGCTCTATTTTAACTCCTGGTTATGCACTCAGGAATTACTCCTGGCAGGTTCAGGGAACCATATGGAGTGTCAGAGATCAAACCACTCAGATCAGCTACATGCATGATAGGCACCTTATCTGCCATATTTCTCTTGAGCCTCATATTTGGCAATTTCTAATTAAGTTAAAACCTTGTATATTTTTAATCCCCAATGTGTTTATTGATAATCAATATTCATTATTTTATTGACCGAGATGTTTTTGTCTTACTGCTTTATTAAAATACTTTTGATATACTGTAGGTATTTTATCCAGTCAAAAACAGTAATTACAAAAAATCAACAAGAAATAGAAATGGGGTAGTTTATTCTAGAACATTTAGCCCCATAAATCATTAGGAATTATGTTTTAAAAGTGTCAAAATAACAATTGGAGCTAGTTATATATTATTTTTACTCAGCTTATTCTATATATGCAAAAATCAAATGGCAGTGAAACAGAAGGTACACTGGCTAAAATCCATTTATACATGAAACTTGGGTGACAAAAATATATATAATAACATTGTCTTTTAAGTCAATAATGTGAGATAGCTTTGGTAGGTAATATAAAGCAAAGAAAAACTTCTAAATTTAGATTTATAAATAAAAAATATTGTTGGAGCATAGAACAGAAGACCCAGGGCAGATTAATTGCTAAGAAAAACTTGAAATTTTTTAAATTAAGATTTTATATAATTGATATATTAGGGATGACTGTTGATACATAATTGATATATTAGGGATGATATATTAGGGATGTTGGCTATTTTATGATATAATTAATGTCAGCATTATAGAAAATAAGTAACATTATTATTTTGATTTGAAATGACATGTAAAGAATGTCATGTATTGAATGATATTATGTAAAAGGAGAACTGTGCTAATGATTGTGATAGTAGCTGTAAGAGAAATAAGAAGCTGTATTTTTAATATAAGCAAAGAAATTTTTCTTCTTGATTTTAATAACTCAGAGATTCTAAGCACTAGTGAGTATTGCAGTAATTTTAGGATAATATGAAACATAGGTTCACAGACTAATCTAAATAGAAAAAATGCTTAAAACTAAACTTTCACAAAATAATATTAGTTGATTTTAATACTTGACAACCTTTAGGCAGCTCTGGAAATTTAATACAGTACATTTATTTTTACTGTATTCATTTTGCAATATTTTTCAAATTCTTAAAAATAATTCAAATATAATTGCATACATTTAAACTATAAAATACAATAATTTGATACACCAATACATTTTGCATTTTGATCAAGATATTTGAGATATTCATTTCCTTACATAAATAACCTAGGTATGTGTTCATGTGTGTTATAAGAGTGCTGGAATTTGTTCTCAGAAATTTTCAAATATATAATATATATTAACTATAAATTCCAATATATTAGACCATCATGTCTTTTTTAACTGAAATTTGTTACTTTTGATTTATATTTTTACAACCTCAAAGCTCTAAAAATTCTCCATTATGATGTATTTCTATGAAATAAGAATTTAAGATTTCAAATATAAGTGATATATGGGACTTGTCTTTGTCTTAATTAATTGTATATAAAGCACTTTGGTCAATCTATGTTGTTTAAAATCTTCAGTAAAAATTATATTACTTTACATATATAATATACTATTATTCAGTAATATAAGGAAATAGTAGGTTATTCTCTTTATCTGGTTATTCATATTGCAATGAATATCACAATGACAATATTAACTTGAGATACATCGTTTATTTTGAGTAGATAAGCAGGAGTGAGATCAAAATTTCTATGTGTTTTAAATTTTTCTTTTATTATAATTCCATTTTTTTCTAGAACATACTTTTATTTAATTATTTTTAAATATAGCAAGACTACTTTTAGAATTAAGTGGCATATATTAGAATATAATTAATGGATACTTAAAAACTTTTGTATTATGCTTTTATATAAGTTTTTGAATATATATTTGTTCTAGTTTTTCCATTCACTATTAAAATTTAAGTCTTAATATCTTCACATACTGATAGTTAATACCTGTTACTATAGGTTTTTGTTCTATGTATTAGAGACATATTTTAAGTATATATTTATAATTTTATATGTCTCAATGTAAACAAACTGTTATAAGTATTTTTATTAAATAATACATTTTCTAAATACTTCATTTTATATTAGTATAGCAGCACGAGTACTCTCTGCATTACTATTTGCAAACCGTATCTTTTTTCAGTCTTTTATTTTCAACGTATTTGTATCATTCAAAATGAGGTGACTCTAAAAAGTAGGATGTGACATGCTTATTTAATGTTTGTCATCAGTAAAACTCATTCAGAAAACTCACTCAGAAATAGTTTATATTAATTATATAAATGCGTATATAGGGGAATGTTTTAGTCAAAATTGGTCACATTTATAACATGAAAAACTAAAGATGTCTTAATTTAAAGAAAAAAGGCTTTTAAAAGAAGAGAAAAGCAAGGTAATAACAAATGTTTGGATGCAAATAGTGGATGTGGGCAAGGGTAGTAAAGAAAATGACAGATGTTGTGACAAGTGTTCACATTAAAGCAGACAAATTCTGCTGTTGAGTAATGCCAAGAGGAGCACTTTATGAGGTCTTCAAAGTAAAAATTTGGAATGAGTGCACATCAGCCACCTGGCCAGTGATATGAAAAGTTACTAGCTGTAGAGATTACAATAATGAACATATGTGCTCTATATCTATTTAACATCATTACTTCAGTAAAAACTTATGACCTGCTCTTGGTAACTTTCCCCTATACTTCATAACTAATAAAATCATTATGTGGAAGATAAATTTTAAGCCTTATAAATGTATTTTTCTACGTAGGTAAATTTAAGCAGGTATGTTTTAACATCCTACATTTCCATTATTGGAATATGTACAGGGTTTACTTTTGATAGAGCATGGGGTACTGGGGATAAAATCTGGGGGTCACATGCAAGTTTATACTGTATATATGTTGCCAAATTACAAATTTTATTATTTATTAATTAAAGTACTATTACAATATAATATATTTCAGTGACACTGAAAGTAAACATTTGTTTATGTCAAATTTACCATTAAAAGTAAATGTATTTATGATATTATAAAAACAATCCCAGTAAGACTGTAAAAAGAAAGAGTTATCTAGAAGTACATGTATATTGAATAACTGTCTAGCAAGCTAGTGTTTTTTCTGCTGTTAGATTGCAATATTTCATTTCATCACTGTCATTTACCAACATATTGCTACAAAGGTTGATTCAGATTAGACATTTAAGAAATGTTCAATTTAATTTTACATCCTATTTTGGTGATATTTAATTTTTGAAATTAAAAATCCAGGTACAAAACACATAAATAAATTTAATATTTATAAAAAATTAATGCAATATAAATGTACTCACTAAGGAATAATACTACTTATCACTAAAACATAAGTATCACAAATTTATAATTTTTAAAAATTATAGAATATTTTAATATTGTAAAAATTATAAGTACTATGACAAATATATCTACATAATTGTGTTCTTAAAATATAATATTTTTAAACATTTTTAAAAACTAGTATAATATTCTGGTACACATTGAATTTGTCTTTATTTCTCCTCTCATGTATTCCCTTTCCCCATCACCATTCCCCATCACCATCACCATTCCCAAAGAAAAATATCCTTATAGTATTGTTTCTATATTAATTTAGTCCATTAAAATATGTATACTATATTTAAATAAATGATGGCAAAATATATGTATCTTTGAAACTTTGATTAAACCCAATTTCATTTTCAAAGACTGCCTTCTTTTATACTTCCATTTAATTATATTTATAAATATGTATAATAGTTTATGCTGTTTCCTTAAATTCAGACAATATTTAGTAAGTAAATATAACTTTATTAATAGTAAATGATAAAGAGTTTATAGTATGGTGAAGGAGCAAGTGAAATGGTAGTGAGCATTTTAGTAATATATAATTTTAATAGATATGAATTATACTCTTAAAATGTATAATTTATAAGCCACTACTACCACAATTACAAGAGATATTGAGCCAACAATATGCAGCCTTAGAGCTGTAATTTAGTGAAAAGAAAAAAATCTGTTGCCTAAGTTTGGAAACACTGGACGGGAAAAATTCCAACCGAGGATTTCATTTTATGAGGCAAAATCTTAGCAAATATATATAACCTTTAAGTGCAGATTTAGATTAAAATTGAGATGACAGGATGAGAGCTCCTGAAAACAGATAAAATTTCAACACAAATGGCTATATTTTAAAATTATATCTAGAGAGGATTGCATGACTTTGAACAGAAAGTAATATGACCAGACTTTATACTTTTAAATTATTCTGATTGTTTTGGTATGATGTTCTAGAGAGTTCTGCTTAAGATGTTCCCTTCTTTATTTAGGAGCTTCCCTCCCTTTCATTTCTCTTAAACTCTTTTCTGAATTCCATCACCACCAACAAAAAGATGTGCTAATTATGTGTGGTCCTCAGGTCTACTGGAGTTTTGATCATGGTGATTTGAAGAAGCAGAAGACAAATGCAAATGTAATAGCATAATTAATTACAAATAGATGAAGCATATGATTCAGAAGGAAAGAGTGCCTCTCTGTTTAGCACTTTTTAAGAGTTGTATAAAAAATAACTACTAGAATATATATCGTATGTCACTGCTGATCTAGACTCAGGATTTCTGTGTGACAGAGTATGTTTTAAGTAGCTTGAAGAAAAAAATGAAGAATTAGACTGTGGGTACGTACAGAAATCTCTATATTTAATATTTATATATTTATATTAACCAAGATATCACATCAGTCACGATTTCTCTCAAAATTGTATAGCTATACAAGATACTTCACATAATTTATAAAGTAATTTTTCTCATTTGAGGTTGAAGATAACTGATGCTACATAGTTTATAAAATATCAAAATCAATCTAGACAATTATCTAATCACTAAGTTGGGTAATTTGTCATATCTAAGATTATTATACTTCAAGTTTTATTTGAAGACCTACTTTAAAAAAGCATTTGCACTGACACAAATTACATTAATTGTGAAATCTATTGAAAACTGAATATCTGTATATTTTACCTTAATAGCTTGGTAATTATAGTAGTGTAAGAATAAAAATAAAAATGGAATGTTGTTAATTTAATTTTACAATATGGACTTATATGTGAAAATTGTGACACTAGATCAATTAAATATCTATTTTATTTACATTAATATCCAATACATATCTTTTAAAATACCAAGAGTAGAGTGGTATTAGAACTTAGGAGATATAAGAGATGTGGGAACATTGTACATCTAATACACATTTTTGCTTGTGTAAATTGTAACCTTAATAATAAGTGTAAATATAGTATTTAAGGAAACAAATGGGCATTTCAAAAAGTAGTTTTTAAAATTAAATTCAAAAAATTCTATTATTTGTTAAGGTCTTTACATAGTTTTTTTAAATAATTTTTGTGACCAAAGTGAATTACAAATATTTCACAGTAACAGTAATATTTAAGGTACATGGTGACAATATTATTCAAATTTAAAGTGCCTTTCAAATGCAAATAAAAACTAACTGTTATTGTGTTATTTTGCATTCTATATATATAAAATTCAAAGTTTAAGCATTTTGTGAATTATAAAATCACTATACGATATTGGTAAAATTGAATCCAACTTTTATATGCTGATTTTAGAAAGGATAAGGTGAAAGAAATGATTTAATAACATCAGTACACATATGATAATAGAAGTGTTTTAATAATGGCAATATAAAGATATTCAATGTTCTCTATGCCATGATACCTATGTGTTTATAAATTTAGATGCTGCATTGAAAAATTATCAAGGCTTGCTAACAGTGAACTGCATTTTAAATTATTTTGTAAAAACAAATTTGAAATGTATGGATTATTGAAAACAACTTTTATGAACAGAAAATAATCCACAGTTTTGTGATGAAGGTCACACAGAAACACATTTTTCCCCAGAAAAATTCAAGGAATAATGGAATAACAAAAGCCTATTTCATGAGCACACATTATTTTGGCATCAATGCTTCAGTAATTCCTGATGTTTCTCCTGACAATAACTAAGATTGTTGCAATAAAGACTATGTTTGATTATTTGGATACCTGTAATGCATAACTGGAGGGTGGCTGTAAAAAACAGGATTAATCAAAGCAGGATTATAATTTTCTGCAACACCTGTTTTGACCAGCTGCCTTGATTGTAGATTCTGTTTCTCTAGTCCTCCCAAATTACACAATAAAGCAATTTAGATATCAGTGGAGAGTCCAGTGTCACCGTGCCAGAATGGAGGTAGTGCTACCTGATTAAATTTGTTTAGATTATTCTATAAAGAGAACAGCAAGCAGATGATTTAATCTATTAGTCTCCCTAAAATTTTTTTCACTTAAGGTTTTTTAACTCCATTATTTTTTGTATGCTGTTTAATTCAACTTGAGCACTTGTGTAGTTCTCTGAGTGTACTAGGTGAAATATATGCTATTATTTCATTTCTAAAGTTTATAAAAGGATGGAAATGACAAATATATCTTCAATTTAAGGTCATATATCTAGAATTGTAAGAAAACTATGTAAGAAGAGGAATTTTTAATGTAAATAGTAACACATGAAACCTCTTTAGCTCTTGTCATGTAGGATATATTGATTGATTGTCATATAATATAAAGTACATAGTATATATTGAATATTTCTGCTATAGTATTTAAATGTAGTAGTTATGAATATCAATGTGCAAAAGGAAGTTTTCATCATCATAGCTTACAGTATATTAATATACATTTTTAAAATTACTCAACATTTAATATCCTTCTTGATGACAATGTAAATCTTCATTTATCACATATACTTGTGTTTAAATTTCATGTCTTGATTTAATTTAGATATTAGTAATATCTTCTAGTATCTTAGCCTAATATTTATATTGCAAAATGAATAACAATAATTAAAGCAGTCATATTGAAATATAAACTAATATAATTAAGACATGTGAAATAAATTACTCATTATTTTATTAATAAAATTATTGGCAAAAATATAAATATATTTACCAACTAAGTTGAGATTTATATTAAGTCACTAGTTTTATATTCAGTATGACTTCTATTATAAACTATTCTGTTTTCTTGTTTTATCCTTTCAAGTGATAAATTAGGTATCATTAGCATAAATACTTTTAGAAGTATAAGTTGCTTATAGTCACAAATACTATAGATTATGATTCATAGTTTGTTGTAGCTAATAATGTAAATTAGAACAAAATCAATACAACTCAAATTTTAATTTAATATGTTCTTTATTTCTAAGTAAAATGGTTTAATTTTAATAGATTTTTTAAAAAATTTATTTAAACTAACATGATTTACAGTTATTCATAGTTGAATTTTAGACGCACAATGGTTCAGGACCAATCCCATCTCCAGTGTCAACATTTCTGCATCAATGTTCCCAGAGTGCATCCCAAGCCTAGCCACTACCACTTGCCCAGCCTGCCAGCCTCACAAGCCCATTTTTAGTTCTGTTCATTAAAGTTGCTCTCATGATTTCATTGTTGTTGACTCTGATTTTGATATCTAGTATTGTCCTATTTTAACAACACCAATACACCTGACACCTTTTGGCCCCTATCTCCCATTCCATCCTTTTATATTTGTCTTTTTCCTCCTCCACTCAATTTCTTTCCATCATCTCACTATACTCTGGGGCCTAGAGTGCTCTCAACACAGCCATTTAAGCCATTGCATTTCTTCATGCATTTATTCTACATATCACATATAAGTGACATCATCTTGTATTTATCCTTCTTCTGGCCTTCTTATTTAACATACTATCTTTCAGTTCCATCCATGTTACAGCAGATTGGTCATTTTTTACAGCTATGTAGTATACCATTGTGTATATATACCACATCTCCATGATAAACTGTAGCGTTATTCTGTAGGGACAGAGGAGGGCATGATATCCAATGCTCTGTCTCTTGCAGTCAGAAGTTACTCCTGGCAGGTGGGCAGGTTCAGGGGACTAATGGAATGCCAGTCCAATATTCTAAAGATAAAGATAATGCATGAAAGCAGGTATATATAAGAACTAGCAATCTGAAAGATGTTAAACTCATGTTCCTAAACTTCTTGTCTTCATAGTTGCACAAAGTAGAATACATGGTAAGAAAATATACAACCACATTTTTAAGTAGTGGATTACATGCTAATTGACAATTCACATATGAGCTGACCCCTTGTTTCACATACTGCTATAACAGTAAAAATTTCTAATTATAGTATCCACATCTTATCCTTTAAGTTAAAATAAAGAGGCATTCTTATTTATCTCAGATAGATTTTTGTTTTCTAATACTGAATTAAACTTAATTTTTTATCTGACCTCCATTATTATGTCTATAGCTACATAACAATAGCCTGGCTTTAAAGTATTACTTTTATCATTCAAATCCTAGAAAAACATAAATATTAATCATTAGTGTAGATAATGACATTGATTTTTAGAAGCAAGACAAATATAATTTGAGATTTATAGTATATATAAATGTGTATATTTGTATAAATTCATTTATTTTCTTTTATTGTATCTACTTTCAGCAGAGTATGTACAGCTTACAAAGGAAAATTTTGAAATTTACCACTATATAATAATAGAAATGAATTTTATGTTTGAAGCCAAGGAACTATAAAGTTTCATTTGTTTATTACATTAGATAAGCATCACATTTTATTATGATTCCTATTTATTTTGTATCCTTCTGAATGTAACTTCTGGGAATCAGGCTTTCTCTATTTTCTATCCTCACTTTGCAAATTAATATAAGGTTAATAAAGATGTTCACAAAATCCCAATTCTAATTATTTAGTTATCAGTACTTCTGATTTCCTTGGAGACTACTATGTTAACTTTTTATTTCTTTACTTTTTCATTAAGTATCATTGTAGTTTTATTCAACTCAAAATTGTGCACTGAAATATAGCATTTTATTATTTAAATATTTTGGAAGTTACATGCTTAGTTAGTGATTTTTGTGTCATTTTAATAGATTCTGGATATATTAGCTACAGGCGTAATATTTAAGGATATGTTTAAAATTAATTTGGGCTGGAAATACAGACAGTTGGAAGTACTGTTTCCTTGCATGCAGCCAACCTGGGTTTGACCCTTGGACCTTATGTCTTCCTGAGCACCTCCAGGAGTGATCCCTATTCACAGAGGACTAAGTCATGAACACCATCAGGTATGACTACAAATGAACAAAAATTGCATTTAACTTATTATATATAGGATTTCAGAAGATAATTTTACCATAAATATCTTTCATATTGTATTAGTATTAAAATATATACTGAAAAGTGTTTCATTTTTATTATAGTATATAAAACAAGTAGAACATTTAAAAAATTAAAAAAATAGGTAATTGAAATAGATTAAGACATTTGAAAGTATAATTATAAAATAGGTATAATTACATAATCAAATCTATTATTTTAGGGAAAACTAAACTAGGTAAGATTTTATATTTTCATTTAATACATTGCACTTAATCTTATAACATTTTCTTTATTTTTTCTGCTCAATTATAGCACCATTTATTGGGACACCAAAATTTTTCAATTCAAAAAAGTTTTCTATAAGTTTATGGAACATTAGATCTCATTATTGCATGAATTATGAGTTAGTTATTACATAGTTACTTTGTTTGAAGACTATCACTATTTTCTTAAAAATTTTTAATATGTCCATATCATTTGATCATGAATTTTTAGGTCAGCTTAGTGTATTTTATTTTTGTTTTTCTGAGTCACACCCTGTGTGCTCCAGTATCAGTCCAGTGAGAGGTATATTTTTTAATCAAATGGGTTGCTAGAGCTTGAACCCAGACAAGCAGAAAGGCAAGCACCATACATTCTGTATTATCTCTCTGGCCCTACTTGTAAGCCTGTTTAGGTGCTCTTCTATTTTGTTCATTCACGCATTTAATACTTTTAATCAATAAATAGTTTTGTTTTAGTGCTAATGTGAAAAGTGGTAAAAATGACAGTGTAATCTTGTTCAAAATTATTTAGGCCACTACAGTGTTTTAACATCCATATAAATTTTGCAAACATTGACAGTTTTTACAAAATACAGTTATTTTAATTAGGATTGTGTTATATCTGTCAAAACATATTCTTAATTTAAGTTATAAATTGGATTATATTTAGATAATATTTATATACCTCAGAAATTTATTGTCTGTATTTTTCAAAATTCAATTATTTCATTTATTTATTAAAGTCTGTATATTTAGATTTAATTTTGGTTTGCAAACAAAGTTTGGTTGTTATCAGGGCTTGCTATGGGCTCTGTACTCAGGGATCACTGCTGGAAGAGCTTGAAAGATCATCTGTAGTGCCAAGGATTGAGTCCAGGTTAAGTAAGTACAAATAATATCTCTCTGTTTCCTTATAAAGTATGCATTTTTAAAAATATGATAACGTTTTAAATGTTCACTTCTAAAATTTAAAGTAAATTTTAATATGATGATAATGTACAGTGGATTTATACTAAATAATTTGGAGTATCAGTATTTTTACGTTGAAAATTCTTAAAGTTAAAGAAGCCCTTCCCCCTTTTAGACTGTGAATGAATCATCTCAATCTTGGCTCATCTGTGTTCCAGCCCTACATGGAACTGTAAAGAGTTGACTAAATGTTCATCTACGAAAATATTTTAGCATGAATTTCTATTTCTTCATTGGCATTTCCTTATGCTTCAAATGGTTCAGGTAACTATGTCACAGGTCAAAATGTGCTTTACTTCTTAAGTCATGCTTTAGAAACTTCCATATTCCATATCAAAGACAAAGGCTTTGTTTACATTTTAAGTACTGATTCAATGTAATTTCCCATCCTGAGACTAACTACTTATTGCGTTGTGACATTGTGTCTGTGAATAAATGAAATTACCTATAAATAGATTTTTAAAATGAGGAATAAGTAAGCAGTTACTTCAAAGTCTCTGTTGGCTTCCTTATCTGGTTCTTCTAAATGTTAAACTTTAGAAAAATAAAATTCTGTCCTCTCCTTCCATGTACTTTTGACATTTATTTTAATAAACAGGGTTCATCATATTGTACCGCTGGCAAGCTAGCCTATACTCTACTCTTAATAAACTCTTAAACATTTCAGGAGGGAATTTGAATTGCACATAGCTAACCCAGCTCTGATATCCAGTATCTAGATGGTCCCCAAAGCCCATCAGGAGTAATTCCTAAGTGCAGAGTTAAAAGTGACCCCTAAACATCACATGTTATGGCCCAAACAAAACTCCCACAGAACAAAATTTTTAGGAGCCGGAACGATAAAAAAGTGGTAGGGCCTTTGCCTTGCATGTGATTGATCCAAGACTGACCTGGCTTCTATCCCTGGCGTCCTATATGGTTCCCCAAGCCAGGAGTGATTTCTGAGCATATAATCAGGAGTAGAGCATCACTGGTGTGTGTCCCCCACACACACACCCCAAAAAAAGAAAAAAAGAAAAAAATTTAAATATTTCTATGGATGTTTTGTTGTGTGCATTTTAATAACTTATTTTTTTCTAACATGGCTTATTACAGATAATAGTAATTGGGTTCTATATTGAGTGGTATATCACTGTTTAAGCTATACTAATAAATTAGTCTCATCTTCCACAAATTGGCTTTTCGTTCTTTTAATCCATCAAAATAATGTTTATTGCAATATTAATTTAAATATTAAGTGTTTAAACTGCTGCTTTAAAAATTTTATTGAGGGGCCAGAGCAGCAGTGCAGTGGAAGGGCATTTGCCTTGCACATGGCTGACCTAGGACAAACTCTTGTTCTATCCCCAGGCATCCCATGTGGTCCCCCAAGCCAGGAACAATTTCTTGTGTGTGTGTGTGTGTGTGTGTGCGTGTGTGTTTTTTTGGGGGGCGGGGGTCACAACCAGCAGCACTCCGGCTCTATGCTCAGAAATCGCTCCTGGCAGGCTCTGGGGACCATATGGGATGCCAGGATTTGAACCACCGTCCTTCTGCATGCAAGGCAAATGCCTGAGTGTAGAGCCAGGAGTAGCCCCTGAACATCACCAGGTGTGGCCCCAAACAAAGCAAAACAAAAAATTAAAAAAAAATTAATGAGAACATTGTGAATTACAAGACCCTCACTTCTGTATTTCAGGTCTATAGTGACAGTGAATTAGGGCCGTTCCAATCGTCAGTGTTGACCTCCCTCCCCACCATAGTTTCCCGCATGCATCCCATAACTCCACCCTGAGCCCCCTAAACTACTAGTGTAACAGGTCCACTTTGTGTTTAGCTTGTTATAGTTTGGGTCTCTTGATTCTATTATCATTGACTTTGGATTTAGTATTTATTGTAGATCTGACCTTTTTGTTGTTATTGTTGTTGTTGTTGTTGTTGTTGTTGTTGTGGGGAGCCACACCTGGTGACACTCGGTGGTTACTCCTGGCTATGTGCTCAGAAATCGCTCCTGGCTTGGGGGACCAATATGGGATGCCAGGGGATCGAATTGCTGTCTGTCCTATGCTAGCGCAGGCAAGACAGAATCCTTACCACTCCAGCCCCTGACCTTTATTTTTTCATTCAATGCTCCTGAGATTGCTTGGCCCCTGGGTCCCAAACACTATATTTTTTTCTTTTCTCAATTTGTAGAATAAAATGATTCAAGTTCCAAGGTTCTATGGAAAAGGCAGGAGCCCCTATATAGAAGATATAAAATAAAATTAAAGAAACAAAAAAGAGTGGGCAGGTGTGGCAAGTTTTTTTGTTTGTTTGTTTTGTTTTGTTTTGTTTTGTTTTGGTGCAAAGGTGCAGTAAATGGAGAAGTTAGAAAAGGAATTTCCTTGGCTTAAGAGATACAGGTTGTCTCCATCCATGAAGCATACTGTCATACTGTCATAAGACCAACTATAGGCTCTAATTCTTTATGGTCCCAGGAGAAGTTCTGTTCAGTTGTGGTTTTCAAAGTCAGTATTCTGTAATTAGAGATCTTGGTTTTTGCACAGATCCTAGGTTGAAGTCTAGGGTAAAGTCTTTTTTTTATAGTCCCAGGAAAAGCTCTGCTTAGTTGTGGTTGTGTCAGTCTTGTGTAATTAGTGATCTTGGTTTTTGCACAGACCTATGTATGGAGCATCTTTTGATTTCATAATACTGTTATGTCATGAGGTAGGGAAACCTATCCTTAGATCAAGTTGTTGCTGTTTCCTTGCCAGCAGTGGGTCATTTGAACCTACTTTGGAGTAAGTTGGTACCAGAGAAGTATTAGGGCTTTTTCCAGGGGGAATTATATTCTTGATGCTGGTGCAGGAAACTGCCAGTTCTAACGTTGGGATCCAGGATTTAGGGTACACAGTCGATTTCCATTGATAGAGGCCCAAGTCAATCTCCATGACTAATGTTCAGGGTGGAATGTGCCCCTGCAATATAAAATTTATAGATTCTTATCCATATTTGGTAAGAACTTCTTTCTATACATAAGATTTCTCCATTTTAGTGTTACTATGCAATAAGGAGCAATGCCATATTATTGGTGCATTTGGGATTAAAAATAAGGTGTAATGTCTATATGAAGTGTTTTTGGCCTGAGCTTATATTTCAAGCAAGACTTTTCTACTAGAATTTCCTAAGCAGATAAAAAAGGGGGAATGGGAGAGGTTATCTCTACATATGGAGATAAACACTAAGAGTTAAAACTAAGAGTTATGTGTCTACAGCAGTGATTCTCAAATAGTGGGGTGAGCCTCTGAGGGGGCACGAGGCTCCATACAGAGGGGTACATTTGACCTCAGCAAACACTGTCATAACAAGCTAAGCCCCGTGTTTATGTCTCTGTATGTCTCTGAAGCTGGGAGTTGCTGTGTCCTGCTTCAAACCCCACTTCGAAACGAGCTCATTGTAGCCATTAATCCAAACATCACCTCTGATTATCAGCTCAAATTATTGTATATAATTTTGTTTTGCAGGTTAAAGTTTTTTTTAATAAAGATACTATTTACAGTTATGCAGGTGGTGCAGAAAATGTTTTCTTCTTCGTAGGGGGACATGACAGAAAATAATATAGTAGCACTAGTCTACAGAAACATACAAATAAAATATAGATATTCCTTATAATCATTTAATTATTTTGAGATAGTCTGAGGGGAGATAAAATCAAAGGGGACATTTTCTTACCTCACTGTGGTCTTGTGGAGAGTGAGAAATGGTTTGTAGCAATCAGGGATCAGGTAGTGTCCTCTAGTTGAGGTTCCCTCTGGAGCAAAATCTGGGAACAAGCAACAATCTATAATGTGGGGAGGTGGTAGAAAAAGAATAGAATGTGTTAACGGGCTGTAGCTGCAGCTTCTTGTTGGGGCAAGAGATGGGAAACTGACATAATGTTTTTTATGCTTTGGGAGCCAGATATCAGCTTGCTGGGCAATGGGAATTCCAGTTCCTGAGGAGTTACTGAGGTTAAAAATGGTTAAATAGGGAGTGATAAAAGATCAGGGTTGAGTGGGAGAGAGGATAGGTGTTTTGTAAGGTGATGAATGCAAGGGAGAGGAAGAATAATATACACCAGGGACAATATACAACACAGGGAGGGATTAATTACAATACAGATTAGACAAACATAGAGGAGTCCACTACATAGACACACACACCCACTTGTAGATAGACATTGGAGATTTATTCATAGGTTGTAGTTGGCAAACTGACCCTTATATAGACGGATCAGAATGCTTTAAAAAATGGGGTTGGCACATTGTGGGGAAAGGTTTTCCATTTTATAGGCAGTTCAAAATGGTGGGACTAAATTTTGCTAAATAGAGCTTTTGGAGTTAGATTATACATGGAGTATTTTAGGATAAACATAATGTTCACATCTAGAATATTAAGCAATATGGTAGTGAGCAGTATAGAAGGACTCTATGCCATGTCTTTTAGTTTACTGTGTCTTATGCATCTAGGTTTCTTACCTTTTAGAAAACTGACTGCGTGGATATAACAATATAATAGTAATGTAGTTTGAATTGAAAGAAAAAAGAGAAACAAATTATAATAATAATTTGCAAAAACATACTCAATGAACAGGGCTTGTAACAAAAGTCTATGGTGTGCAGTTGCCTATTTCAATGGTCATTATAGATGCAAGCATTAAATCATAATAGCAGGCATAATCAAAACAAAATGGATAGATTGAGTTTTGTGAAGACATTTTCATAACGAGCACTGTTTTTGGATTCCAATATGGTAAAGGACTGAAATGCAAAAATAGGGTGATCAACCTATATGTCCATGAACCTTTGTGGACAAAGAAGTTGAAGAGTTATTTTATACATAACAAAATTAAGGCAGTAAAAATACTGATAGTGAGCACTGCAGTGAGAGTTTTTTGCTTCCAATCACATTCTGCACCTGTTTCTGTGGATAAAAATATTAGAACAGTTTTATAGGCACCTGTAGTGAGATGTTGATTGAACACCTGTTCAATATAAACAGTTGTTTTCATTGCTGCAGGTTTCTTTGTAGTATACAAGGGAATAAAGGCCTGAAAAATAAAACAAAGAAAAGGGGATTAAAGAATTTGTTTTTCTTTTCTTCCCCTTGATTTGTTTCTTTCTTGCTATATGCTGACAAGTATAGTGTTCAAAGTACCTACCATTTAACCCATTATGTTTCTTCATGGAGTTATTCTAAATATCACATATAAGTGATATATTTCTGTATTTATCCTTCTTCTTTTGGCTCATTTAACTTAACATAATATTTTCTAGTTCATCCATGTTGCTGAAAATTGCATGACTGCATGATGTACTATCATGTACTATCACATTGTGTTTATGTACCACATTTTCATGATCCACTCATCTGTTGCTGGACATCTAGGTTGATTCCAAGTCTTAGCTATTGTAATGTGTGATGCAATGAATAGTGGTGTGCATGCATAGTTTTGATTAATGTTTTTCTATCCTGGGTATAGATACCCAAGAGAAGGATTGTTGGGTCATATAGTAAATCAATTTTGAGTTTACTGAATACTCTTCATACTGTTTTCTATAGGTGTTGGACCAGGCAGCATTTCCATTAGCAGATGATGAGAGTTTCTTTTTTCCACTTCACTGCCAACAGAAATTGTTCTTATTATTTTTTAATGTGCCATCCTCACGGGCATAATATGATACCTTATTGTTATCTTGATTTGGATTTTCCTAATGATAAGTGATGCTGAACATGTTTTGTTGGCCATATGTTGCTCTTCCTCAGAGAAGAGTGTTCATTTCATCACCCCATTTTTTGATTGTTTAAGGCACTGTGAAGCTAATTTTTGTGATTACTTTGTTTATTTTAGATTTCAAATTTTTGTACTGAAGTATTATAATAGCTGTAGGGCATTTGCCTTCCATGCAGCTGCCAAGGAGGACCTGAGTTTGATCCTTGGCATCCAGTGTGGTCCCCAAGCCAGGAGCAATTTCTGAGTGTATATCCAGAAGTATCCCCCGAGCGTCACTGGGTGTGGCCCTAAACGGAAAAAAAAAAAGCAAAAATAACAAATTTTATCTGATGTGTTGAGTAAAAAAAAATGTTCACAATCATTTAGCTATTTAGCTATCTTTTTTTAGTTCTTTTTGTTTGTTAGTTTTGTTTTGCTATACAGAATCTTTATTATTTTGATGTAGTTCCCTTTATTTAAGTTTCATGCTATAGCTCTTGCCATTGGCATCCTATCATCAAAGAATTTTTTAGGTTAAGTCTTGAAGTGTTCTGCCTATGTTTGCCTCAATGAATTTTATGGCTTCAAGTCTGATTTTAAGGTCTTTCATTGATTTTGAGTTGACTTTTGTGTAAGGTGTGAGGTAAAGATAAATCTTTAATTTCTTACATGTGGTTATCCAATTCTTCCATCACCATTTATTGAAGAGACTCTTTTCCATTTCAAATTTTTAGCTCCTTTGTCAAATGTTAGTTGAACATATATTTGGGGGATATGTCACTGAGTATTCTATTCTGACTCATTGGTCTGAGACTGTTCCAGTACCATGCTGTTTTGATCATGTAAGCTTTATAATAAAGCTTCAGTTTAAATAAAGAGATGCCAACCAGTTTCTTGTTTTTTAATATAAATTTGGCTAAACTAGGTCTTTTGTGGTTCCACACAAACTTTACAATTGATTGCTATAAGTCCTTAAAAATGATGACTGAATTTAAATAGGGATTGCATTGAATCTATATAGTAGTTTAAGTAAGATGGTCATTTTTGATTATATTGATTCTTCCCATCCATGAGCATGGGATGTTTCTCCAATTCCTTAGATCCTCTTCAATTTATTTTTTAAGTGCTTTGAAGATTTCATGGTATAGGTATTTCACTTCTCTTGTTAGGTTGATTCCTAGTTACTTGATATTTTTAGATACTACATTAAATGGGACAGACTCCTTGATCTGTTTCTCCTCTGATTATGTAGAATAGAATACAACTGTTTTTTATGTATTGGCTTTGTAGCTAGTCACATTGTTGTATTGGTTTATTTTTTCTTTTTGGGGGGGGTGGTAGGGCCATACCCAGTGATGCTCACGGATTACTCCTGGCTATGTGCTCAGAAACCACTCCTGGCTATGCGCTCAGAAACCACTCCTGGCTTGGGGACCATACAGAATGCCAGGGGATCGAACTGTGGTCTGTCCTAGGCATAACTGGTCTTCATTCTATTTAGTATAATTTTTCTTTGCTGGGGCTTATCCCTCATTGGATTGAAGCACCTTTTGGCTTAGAATCTTATTTTTTTCTATATAAATATTTAAACACTATGATTACAAGCATATTTGTAGTTAGATTTCAGTCATAAATAGAATACCCACCCTCTTCACAAGTGCAACATTCCCACCACCAATGCCTCCCAGCCCGCCTGTCTTCGCGACAGGCATTCTACTTCTCTCTTCTTCTTTTTTTTCCACTCAGACTGCATCCTCTCCCTCTACCCTTTCCAGAGAAAAGGGAGAAAAATCATCAATGGCCTAAGGCAGTCGCAGAAGCAACACCTAGAGCCAGCTTCACGATCAGGAGAGGACGCTCTGGCTCCTCCTCATGATTTCTGGTGCTCTGCATAATCAGAAAAACTTCTCTAGTCACATACTATAGAAAATATCATATCTCATTCTTGAACATTGTCATGCTAGTTGTTAGTTATTTCCCTAACAGTTTTCACTCTGTCTGGTGAGCTTCAAATTGTGAGCCTGTCCTTCCAGCCCTTAACTCTATTATCTCTGGGCCTTATTATAATGTCTTTAATTTTTATTAAAACCCATAGATAAGAGAGACTATTCTGTGTCTATCTCTCCCTCTGACTTATTTCTTCAACATAATAGATTCCATGTACATCCACATGAAGGAAAATTTCCTGACTTCATCTCCCTTGATGGCTGCATAACATTCCATTGCGTATACGTACCACAGTTTCTTTAGCCATTCATCTGTTGAAGGACATCTGCTTGCTGGCCCAATAGTTAGGAGCAGAAAGCTTATGGTGAAATATTTCTGGATATGAACCACCGCCTTAAATTTTGTGTAGATTATTTCCTGTGTCAGAGTTTACTCCCAGACCGCATTATCCCAATCCCTTGGTCTTGGGTTATGAGGCTTCCACTTCAAGGAGGAATATAAAGATTTGTAAGAGAGCTTATTAACATTGTAATTTTCACTTGTTTTCTTGGTTTTTGATTGTATACTTGACTTATTTCGAAACCAGTTTAAAAGGAATTAAAAGCTGGACTCAAAATTAAAACCAATAAACTCTTCTGTGCTTTGGCAGTAAAAAAAATGTTTCCTGTACATTACCTGGTCAAAAAATTAGCTATTACACATGGTCAATTATTTTAAATAAGACACTTTTAGATATATTTGTGCAGTAGATAGTAAGGTAGACATATTTTTAGTGGACCCATTAGTTCCTACATATCAGTAAACAACAGCAAACACAGATATAAAAAAGCTTCTGGAAACAAGTTTCTTTTCCATAAAATATTTTCATATATGGAAATATGTAGATATTGTATTATTCTAGTCTATTATAGTTCATTTTAAGAAAGTTCTTTTTAAAATATGCCAAATAGTTTTGGTTAATATAAAAACACATTAAAATATTGTGATAGTTTAAAGTACATTGCTAATAACTATAGCAGTAAACCAGCATCTCAATTATGTCATATAAGTTAAGAATAACATGGGGCCGGCAAGGTGGCGCTAGAGGTAAGGTGTCTGCCTTGCAAGCGCTCACCAAGGAAGGACCGCGGTTCTATCCCCCGGTGCTCCATATGGTCCCACCAAGCCAGGGGCAATTTCTGAGCGCTTAGCCAGGAGTAACTCCTGAGCATCAAACGGGTGTGGCCCCCCCCAAAAAAAAAACAAAAAAAATAACTTTAAGAATATTTTGGGGCCGGCGAGGTGGCACTGGAGGTAAGGTGTCTGCCTTGCAAGCGCTAGCCAAGGAAAGGACCACAGTTCGATCCCCTGGCGTCCCATATGGTCCCCCCAAGCCAGGGGCAATTTCTGAGCATGTAGCCAGGAGTAACCCCTGAGCATCTAACAGGTGTGGCCCGAAAAACCAAAAAAAAAAAAAAAAACAAAAAAAAAACAAAGAATATTTTATATTTTTTCTTCAATGTTTAAAGCTCAATAATATTGACTTTGGTTTTTTCCTGGTCTTATTTACCTACAGGTTGTATCCTTAAATGTTTTCTGGATTCCTCCAAATTTCTGCCTGTAAACCAATATTATGTTCCCTATTTGTATAAAATTGGCCCATTAATATTCCATGTATAAGTGATTTTATTTATATTTCTCTTTCTGAAATGTCATGATGACCTCACAGTTCATTATTTTTGTCTGTTCTGTTTTGGGACACACCTGGCAATATTCAGCTTACTTCTGGTGCTATACTCAGGGGTCACAGCCATAATTGCTGTATTACCTCTCTATTACTATCAGTCATTTTGCCACAAATGACTTATATCCCTCTTTCTCACTTCATAGTATGCCAGTATGTATTTACACTCATTATTATCCATTCATCAATACACTGACATTATATGTTTGCATATATTTTGTGAATACTGTACTGTAAGCATAAAAGTACAAAAAAGTATCTTTTATGACCACCCCACAATTCCTTGTTTCTATATACACATAGAACTTTATGGTTCATTTGGAATTTATATTTTTAGATTGTGTTGCTTTGTTGTGTGTTTTTCTAACCTTAAATAATAGTCATTCATTCATATATATATTCAGAAACTAATTTTATCAGTTCCATGGGTCACCCTTTAAATCCACTGGCTTTATATTGTTGTTTAGAAGCTTTATAGTTTGAGGTAGTCCAAAACATTTAAAAATGTTGACAGATGTTATTTATGTTTTGGACATCATATCCAATATTTGATGCCAATCTATGATAAAATGATTCTTTCTGTTTTCTTCTTGGAGTTTTACAAACTCTGATATTACAAACTCTGATATATTACTTTATTTTGAATTAAGTTTTGTGACTGACAAAAGACAGAGTTCCATTTCTAGTCTCTTAAGCTACCTGTATGGCATATCACCAGAAACCCTGTGAGATTGTTTTCCACCATTTGATGTTTTTGGTTTGCTTGACAATTACCATTGATTTTATACACAGAGTTAATTTTTGGATCTGTACTTTTCACTTACTATTTTCATATTAATTGCATCATGTAAGAATACATAGTCTTCATATCTATTACATATGCAATACATTTTTTTCTGTTATTTTCTCTCTCCTCTTTGTTACTCAGTTTATCTTCAACAATTTAGGTAATTTGGCTATAGAAAGAGGTTACTTACTTTTGCTTACTTGCACTTCTTTCATTACAAGTGAATTGCCAACACTTCTCAGCATTAATTTATAATGATAAATACGAAGTAACATGCATTTTTTTGTAAAGTGGCCATTCTATGTACAAAAGAAATAAATTTAGTGGTCAGCTATGCTTTCATGTTTGTTAATATAATTGAAATATGTATTCTATTATAAATTCATTTACCCCTCAAATATCTCCTTTTTACATTGCAATGTTACTTTTAAAGATATAATTTAAAAGAATTTAGTTTTCTATAATCTTATAAAATTTCGGTGAACCATACTTAAGTATGACCTTCAATAATATGCTAATTTATTTAAATGTGCTTCACTAATTAAGAATATGTTTAAAGGAGTGCACTTAAATTACTGTATCAATTATCTATATAAGAAATTATTGAAGTGATCAATTACCATAATCAAAAATCATTACTTAAATCAGATAATAAGTATCTTTAAAATATCGCATGCTTGATTTTCTAAAACGCTTTTCTTTGGGGATTTAAATATGATCCCTCAGCATTTTCCTATAAAAATGTATGAATTATAATGCCTTTTCCATAATTGAAATTACCTTTCTATTCAATGTTCCTAATAATGGTTTTCATATAAAAATTGCTATTATGTGGGCATGACAAAGGATCCTCTTATATGCTTTTCATGCAGAAGATCCAGGTTCAACTTCCTACACTGCATGGTATCCTAAAGCAAAGACGCAGTCTGTCTCCTGAGGACCTTTCTAGGAATGATGACTTAGAACATTAGGCTTAACTAAATTATTACTATGCCAAAACATAGTACTTATAGTTTATATTTTAAAAATTACTCTTTTTTTTTTTGCTTTTGGCTTTTGGGCCATACCTGGTGATGCTCAGGGGTTACTCCTGGCTATGTGCTCAGAAATTGCTCCTGACTTCAGGGACCATATTGGACAATGGGAGATTGAACCACTGTCCGTCCTAGGTTAGAGTGTGCAAGGCAAATGCCCTACCACCTGTGCCAGATTTTCATCCTTAATTACCAACATATTTTTTAAATATCAAGGTATCCTAATTCTAGCCTTTTAATTGTAGTTAGTATAGTTATGGTATGCAGATTGTTATGATTTTTGAAGCTTCCAAGGAACCAAATATTATTACGCATCTTACTACTCATTTAGTTGTTTGTTCCCTAGTGATTGAGTTGAGATATTTTTCTGAATATCTAATGGAATTCCTTTCATTTTCAATACATCAAGTCCAATAACACAGTGAATATAATTATTAGCATAATAAGCAATCTTTCATGTATTCGAAAGTAGTAATTATATTTCCAACTAGTATTCTCTAAGCTAACCAAAGAATCATCATTTTATATTTGTGGGCTTTACATATTTACCCAAAAAGTTTTATTTTTATATGTCCATTTAAGTGACTTAGATGAAACAGAATATAATTCATACTCAATGCAGCATTCTCATGCAAAATGAGTTTAACGTTAGAAATTTGAAACAAAAGTTATACAATAAATGAAACATTAGGTTCTCCAAAATTGTTTCAATGAGAAGTCAAAGCACCAAACTACCTAGTCATCACTACTGTACAGAATTAAAACAATGTCCTGACCTCCCAAACTATCACTTAGACTATTGCTTATGAGTTGAACTATAATTTTGAGAGTGATTACTGCAGTTAAATTTCAATGATCACTTGTCTACAACTTTGATAGTTGGCATCAAGAATAATAAGAATATAGCATCCATTGAACATCTCTGTTTAATTGTCTCCATAGGTCCTCTTGTAAATAAAGTTGATTTGTAAGATTATTGGCGAAGCAAAACCATGCAACAATTAGGAAAGCACTATTGGTAAATCAGAGATCTATATTATTTTAAGAAAAAAAAAACAAAGAATAATGTAAATCATGACTATTTTATATGAGATAATATATTTAGGTATATTATGTCCATCTGCTACTATTTCATATCACATAGTAACACAGAACACAAATCGCTGTAAAAATCATGTAAACATCAATGATATATTGACATAATGTGTAAATGTTTGGATGGTATTAAGGTTTAATATAAATTAGTACAAAATGAAAGACTTTTATGCTGCTTGAGAAAAATAAACCATTTTAGAACAAATTAAGTTGAAAATATTCAACATTTAAAGCTAATTCAGATACGATAATATTAAGGAACTAGAATCAAGCAAGCATTTAAATAATCATATAGAAAAAGGCATTTATAGACAACTTTAAAACTGTGAAACTTAAGAACTAAATAGTGTTGCCTAGGACATTTTCTACTTTACTCCTTGACACTGCTTCTGATTCCCCTGAACACAGCCAGGAGTGATTCCTGAGGACAGAGTAAGGCATAGTTCTTGAGTGCTACTTGTGTGACCACCAAACCTCAAATAAATGTTTTTAAAAACTATGGAAAACAAAACATACAACTATTTGCCTATATGTTTTATTTTAATATTGAAATTCAATCAACTTTTATTGCTAATGATGATAATAATTCTAAAATTTTTATTTAACCTCTCTTATTTACCTATAAATTATTATCATTTTTATTAATTAAATATATAATGTTTACCAAAATGCACACCAACAGAGTACACAGGTTCTTTTTGCTTGGTCATTCTTAAAAACTTCAATCCTTCTTTGTTGATTTATTTATAATTTTCCTTAATTTTTATAAGAAAATAATATTTATATATATTATATATATATAGTTCCAATATATGATTATTATAAACTAAACTAACTATGAAATCTACAGGTTGTTTTTTTATTGACTACTTTATTCTTGTACCCTTCCTAGTTCTATACTCAGAACAAATTATAATTTGTTCTTCTTGTTCTTCTTGACTGATACACTTTTATAATGCCAACTCAATGACCACTGAATCTTAGGTAAATTTTGATAAATTGTTTATAGTCAAATATCTTATTGTATACTTACATTTGATTATTCCATATTTTCATATTTCTTACCTCAATTCTCACTTGTCTACAACTTTGATAGCTGGCACAAGAAGAATAAGAATATAGTCTCCATTTCACATCACCTTTTTAAATGCCCCTATAGTGCCTCTTGTAAATTTCCTATGCCCCACAAAAAATAGATAAGACATCAGTTGTTATTTTTGATTTTGAAGGAGGGCTCTAAAACATCCCTTTTTCAATCTATTTTATATTTTATTTAAGAAAAGACATCATATAGTTGACATAGTTGACCATAATACATTTGTTTTCAGATAAATTAGAGAAAAGTTATCTTTTGAAGAATAGGAAGAAAAAATAAAAAAGAAAGAAAAAGTTATTTTAAAAAAAGAAAAAATGGGGGCCAGAGCAGTGGCACAAGCAATAAGGCATCCCATATGGTCCCCCCAAGCCAGGAGCAATTTCTGAATGCATAGCCAGGAGTAACCCCTGAGCGTCACCGGGTGTGGCCCACAAACCAGAAAATAAAACAAAAAAATATGCAGTAGCAAGCACGTTTTTTAAAATTATTGTATCTCCAATGAAGTCATTAATACAATTGCAGAAGGTTTATTGAGCTTTTTTGTTAGTTGTTCATTCTATTAGTTAAATGGTGTTTTTCTATAGGGAATAACACCTTAAAACAAATGAAGTTGGGGCCAGCGAGGTGGCGCTAGAGGTAAGGTGTCTGTCTTGCAAGTGCTAGCCAAGGAAAGACCATGGTTTGATCCCCTGGCGTCCCATGTGGTCCCCCCAAGCCAGGGGCAATTTCTGAGTGCTTAGCCAGGAGTAATGCCTGAGCATCAAAATGGGTGGGGCCCGAAAAACAAAAAAACAAAAAAATGAAGTTGTCCAGACATTCAAAAATCTATCGCTGATACTATGGCTAATAGGGGCATTTATTCAGCTGAGAGGCTTTCTGGAAGAAGGAAGATAAGGGAGAAAGTGTTTCAGAATTCGCTCAGAAAGCTCCAATGATATGTACCTGAAGTTTGGTCAGATTGGTGTCTCCAAAGGGCATCATAGCAGGGTGGTGAATGAGGCCATTGGCAAAACGGTTATTATGAGTGATGGATAGAGCAGAAGTGGCTTTAGTAGGATGGCAGTTAGGCCCAACCTCTTCTCCAGAGACTGCTAGCTTTCTGCTGTGTGGCCAGTATACCCATGATTTTTCATGGCTTGGAACAAATCCTTTGTTACAAAATTGTATATTCATAATGTGGAAATTCATGTTTATTACTTATTTAAAATACTTTTTTGCTTTTAGATTTCCATTTAGTGTTTGATATTCTGAATTGGTACATTATTTAAAAATATTTAGCTCCAAATTTCCATTGATTTAATTTATTCTAATTTTAGATAATATTCTTCAACTGTATCTTTCATTCTTCAATATGCATAATAAATCATTGAATGGTATGTTTTTCTAAAATATTATTTACAATTATTTTTATAGAGAGTTATAAGATCTTAGTATCTACAGGTATTTTTATTTGTACGTAAGGAAAAAAGCACCCACTGAGCTTCCCTAGAAAAGATTTCTCCAATTTCTATTTTAAGGATGTGAAATTGGCTTACAGAATACACGAAGAACATGTATATATAACTAGTGTTATTAATATTGGAGGGAAAATATAGGCTTTACATTTCAACATTTTGTTTATAAATATTAAAGCTAAGAAACGATGGACCAAATATAGCCCATGGCAAAAAAAATTGGAAATTAGGAATTAAAGCAGTTATGAAAGATATAATAAGTTAAATTCCTTTACTGTAGAATATAAAAAAATGTTGAGAAAAAGCTTAGCATCATTCTGCTAGACACAGATAGGAATGGGTGTATGATTATTTCTGAAGTAGAACTAAGTATAAATAAAACATATGCTATGCTACACTAATAGCTATATCAAGCAGTGTGACAATTACTAAACAGTACTGTTTTCTAGTATACATGTGTTTCCAAAATATTAACAAATATATTCTCAAATGCACAAATAGTATCTTGATGATTATTGATAGTAGATAACATCTCAGATATTTCTTACTATTTTACATAATGTACAACATAATACAGTACAAAAAAAGGTTTTAAGATATAAAATGTACTGGCAAGTTGGTGCAAATGACAATCAACTCTGCTATAAAATAAAAACTAGAGATCCTTATTTTCACACGAAATGTTTAGTAGAATCAGAACATCAGGGCGGCATGCACTGAGGGCATTCTTCCACAGCATTGAGGATTATCCTCTGCTTTTGGCCACTGCTATAGTTTAGATGTTCACTGTGATGCCATCTGTTAAGGTTGATTGTGCAGTGACCTTAGGCAGTCTGAAACCTGTTCAATCGAGCCCATATATAGAGTTCTGGGTGGGAACCAGGAGGACAGATGGTGAGGTTGGAGATGAGGAACTTGTTTGTTACAGCTGATGAAAATCATTCTTTTTGCCAAAGCTATTAAATGTGATATCCTTGGCACAGCATTTCTCAACAAATAGAATGTCACATTTGGTGGGTTAGCTTCAGGTAAATTGAAGCAATCCCAGTTTCTGTATTTAGGTTTTATTAGTTTCTTTCTCTTTAAATTCTTAATAGATTAAGATCAAGTCAATATTCAGCAAAAAGGCCACACTGTGTCAGTTATGGACAGAATCTCACATATGTACTTTTTAAAATTATATATAGATAATAAGGAGTAATATCTAGACCATAATTATTGGCTAATTAAAAGAATCCATAAATATCTTCAGTTGAATAGAACCAGTGAGAAAAGTTCCATAATTAGGCTACATAAAAACTGCAAAAAAATAAGCTCATTTTTCATTTCTGTTTATATCTATCATGAACATTTAGCAATTCAGAATGTAAAAGAAAATGTATTCAAGTGAGTTTATTAAAAATAAATGTGTGTGCTCAGACAAATATATTTACAACTTGGAAGGCAAAACTTTATATAACCTATGTATATTGTGTTCTATACAGTTGACAGTGCTAAAAGTTTACATACTTTCAGAATTTAATATAATTTATATAAAATGTTGAAAATACAAATTATAAAAACTTTTACATTTAAATATAAAATATAAATTGGAGTTGCTTTTCAATACCCTTCTTTTCTAAAACTTTCATCTAAAACATCAGCCGCAACTGAATATAAGTTTAGGGGTAGTAATTTCTGGTGTCTGTATTTTTTCTTTTTTTTTTTTTTAATTTAAGTACTGTTGTTACAAAAAACTCAACTCACAGTTGAGTTTCAGTCAAATAATGTACATCACACTTTACTACTGAAATTTCCTATCACCGTATCTTGTATACCTTCCCCCTGCCCTTCCTGCCTGCCTAGTAGCAGACATATACATTTCATTCACTCTGTTTATATATATGTATATATGCATATGTGCATATACATATATTATTCTATATACATATTCTTTTTTGACATTATGGTTTGCACTGGTAATGAAGGGGTGCAATGTATATAACTTTCTCCTCTTTCACCACTCCATTTTTGTCCAGAGTTATCTGATCAAACTATCACTGTCATAGTGAAACTCTTCTTTATCCCAACTGCAATCCTGGCTCTTTTCACAAGCTTAGTGTCATGGACTGGGCTTCCTTGCCCTCACCTCTATTATCTCTGGATATTATTACCATACTATCTTTTATAGTTCTTATATCACACAAATGAGTGATATTATCTTATTATTTATGTAATAAATAATATATATTATATATGTAATAAATAATACATATTATATATGTATATATTATATACACCCTTGGCATATATTATACATAATATATAATAAAATATCCTCCTCTTGATTCATTTCACTAACATAATTATATCCATATCTATTCGCATATAAGCAAATTTCATGATAAATTTTTTTCTAACAGCTGCAAATTATTGCAATTTTAATTTTATTACATTTTTTATATGTGCCAGTTCTTTTAGCCATAACTTGGTTCTCAGGAACTTGGGTTGTTTCCAGACTTTGACTAATGTAAATAATACTGTGATCAAATTTAGAATGCAGAGGGCTTTATTGCATCGTGTTTTAGTATTCCTTATGACATATCCTTAGTCGGGCAAACACCCTACTGTTGTGCTATCTCTCAATTCCACTAGTATTCTCAATGCATCATGATCTGAGAAGATAGTTGACATAATTTCTTGATTCTTGATTTGATAGGGGCATGCTTTACAACCAAGCATGTAGTCTAACTTGGTCTATGTCAGGGCTTCTCAAATAATGGGGCATGTCCCCCAGGGGAGGTGCGAGGCTCCATAAAGGGGGGCGCGTTTGACCTCAGCAAACACTGTCATAACCAGCTAAGCCCCGTGTTTATGTCTCTGTATGTCTCTGGAGCTGAGAGTTGTTGTGTCCTGTTTCAAACCTCGCTTTGAAAAGCTATGCATTGCAAAACGTGTTCATTGTAGCCATCAATCCTGATATCACCTCTGATTAAAAGATCAGCTCAAATTATTTTATATATTATTTTGTTTTGCGGGTTAAAGACTTTTTTTATAAAGATACTATTTACAGTTGTGGGGGGGCACTAAAATGTTTTCTTCTTCCTAGGGGGCATGACAAAAAATAAATGAGAAGCACTGGTCTATGTACCATGTGCACTGAATAAGAATGTTGATCCTGTTTTGTGGATATGGAGAGCCTTAAATATACATATAATATTTATAATAACATAATATTATAGAATTATATATTTTAAATGGCATTAAATATTTTTGTATAATATACTTTATTATTATATTTTTGCAAAGCCACTCTCTTCCATTTCTTCAACACTAGTATGTCCTTATTAAGCTTTAGCCTGGTTTATCTAATCAGTACATAACAGGGCAATTTGAAGTCTCCCACTATTGTCATGTCACTACCTTTCAAGTCTATCAGAAGTTGTTTTAATACTTTTCTGGCCCCTCACAGGGTGTATATATGTTTAGGAATGTGATTTCTTCTTATTGTACAATCCCTTGATTATTAAAAATTGTCCATCTCTGTCTTATAACCTTTTTAAATCTGAAATCTAAGTCTTATGATATTAGCATAGCCAACCAAGATATTTTTATTAATAATATATTTTTATTTTAAACATAGTGGCTTACATATCATTGACAATAATATTTTAGGTACATATTAACATAAAATCAGGGGAATTCCCATCACCGAATTGTCCTCCCTCAACCTCCGTTCCTGTCCTGCCTCCCATAACCTCCTCCCTCACCCCTGGGGCTGCTAGCATGAGTGGTCCTCTCTGTGCCCAACTTACTATTTAGTGATTCTACACCTGCTTGGTCTTGGTACCTTCCTTGTTTCACCCCTCTAATTGGGAGGCTGGACTAGATAGTTTAAATTATGTGGTTTTGTTTGAAGAAAGGAAAAGTAATAAACTGGGGTAAAAATCAAAAACGTCGAAAATGGGCGGAGTCCTTCTAGAGGCTCTCATCCTCAGTTTGAGAGACAAAGGTGAAAAAGAAGGTGAAACACCACAACAATACAAAATAGAAGTGTTAAATAAAATATCCAGTGAGCACTCCAACAATAAAGATAAGCACCATATAAAAGCTATGGTCTTGAGATGAAAAACATGGCACAGCGCATAAAGGAAGAAGAGAAAAGAAGAAAAAAATAAATAAAATAAATAAGAATGGAGAAAACAGCTTCAATATCCACACCAAAACAAAGAAATCGACAAAAACTAGATAAATAAATATATAAAAATTATAATAAAATAAAAAATATTTTGTGTATTTTGCCTTTTTTTCCCCCTTCTGCACAGGCACAGTAAATTATGGGGTAATTTGAAAAGGAATTCCCTTGGCCTAAGAAATACAAGGCTTCTCCATCCTTGAAGTATATTGTCATGGCCAACCAAGATTTTTTTTTTAGTGTGTTTTTTTTTTGTCTTTGGGCCACACCCATTTGACACTTAGGGGTTACTCCTGGCTATGCACTCAGAAATCGCCCCTGGCTTGGGGGGACTATATGGGACGCCGGGATCAAACCGCAGTCTGTCCTATGCTAGCGTTTGCAAGGCAGACACCTTACCTCTAGCACCACTTTCCCGGCCTCTAGTGTGTTGTATGCTTCAAGGATTGTCCTCCAACTTTTGAATTTGAACCTTTGTTTCCTCTGAAAATTAAAGCCTGTCCTGCAGGCAGCAAAAGGAAGATTTAATTTACTGATCCATTTTTGCCACTTTGTGTATCTTAATGGTGCTTTTAGTCCGTTAGCATTGAGAGAATGAATTGTCTTGGGATTTTGTGCCATTTATATTTGTAGAAGTTTGGTGTGTTTGCGGTGCTTATCTTGCCTTAAAGTAGACACATCAGTTCCTTATTTAATGTTGATTTTGAATCGATAAAGATCCTGACCTGTTGCTTATTCAAGAAGCAGTTATTCTTCCTTCAAATCTGAATGAAATTTTGCTGGGTGATATATTTTTAGTGATGTTTTCATTTCATTGAGTTTTTTATTTACCAAATATCACTACTGCCTTTGGGTGGTTTGTGATAAGTCTGATATGAATCTTTAGGATGCTACTTTGTATTTAATTTTCCTTTGTGATCTTGCTCCTTTCAATATTGCTCTTTTCAATATTCTGTCTCTATATGAGGTTTTCATTACTGTGTCAAGGATGTGATTTGGGTGCCTTTACTTGGATCTCTTTCAGCTGGTACTCTTTGGGCATACAGTTCATGCGTTGCATGAACTCTTCAGGTCTGGAAATGTATCATTAGTGATGTCTTTGACTGTTTCTTCTTATTAAGGGTTTTCTTCTCTGGTATTTCAACGGTTCTTGTATTGTTCCTGTTGAAATTATTCCGAAAGTCTATTGTTTTTTCACTTAATTTGAGGATGTTTTCTGTCTTCGGTTTATTTATATAAAGGCTCTTTTCAATCTTCTTCTATAATATGGAATTGTTATGCAGTTCATCTTCCACCTCACTGATTCTGACCTCAGCAGCTGTTACTATGCTGATGAGGCCATCCAGTTGGTTTTTCATTTCACCTACCATTTTTTTCAGTCCTATTATTTTGTTTGAAGTTATCTTATTCCTGTTTTCATTACTTAAGTCTTATGGGATGTTTGATCTGTTTATTTTATGGTTTCTTTGAGTTCTTTGAGATTCCTTCATATTTCCTCTCTAAAGAGACTATATAGGTGGCTGGTACTATTAGTCTTCCAAACTAACTTCATTCACTAAGAATGATTGTGTTTTGTATTTGTTTCCCCATTGTGATTTGCAATGTGGTACTGTTTTCTATGTATTATGCTGGAGGTCAAGAATTAGAAAAAATGTGGGCACTGACAGTTCTGACCCTGGAGCTGAAATATGCCATCAGCATTGGTGCAGAAGTCATGACTGTTGTGGTGCAGCATTATAGGTGTACCTTCTCATCTGTGGGCAAGCCCTTCTGCAGCATATAGGTGGCAGTGGTCTCAGGCTCAGCTGGTGGCTTTGAGGAACCAGTGGCCTCGAGTTACCAGCAATGGCTGTCTCAGGAGTCTGTGTTTTTATTTTATTTTTTATTTTTTGTAGTCTGTGTTTTTAAAACTTTTTTGCTTTTCATTTTATTTATTATTTATTTATTATTTATTTTTGGTGCCATATCTGGCTATGCACAGGGCTTACTCCTGGGTCAGTACTCAGGGATTGTTGCTGAAAGTTCTCTGGGGACTAACTGCAATCTCGGCAATTAAACATATGTCAGGTGTATGCAAATCAAGTGTTATAACAGCTGTATTATCTCTCTGTCCCTGTATTTTAAAAATATCTTGGGGCTGGAATGATAGCTCAGCAGGATAAGATGTTTGCCTTACATGCAACCAAACTGAGTTTGATTTCCTGTGTACCATATGGTCCCCAGATCCTGCCAGGAGTAATTTCTGAATATAGAGGTAGGAGTAACCCCTGAATCCTGCTGTGTATGGCCCAAAATAAAAAAAACACATACACATACACACACACAAAAGTTAACAATGAAAAAGGGAATCTCATTTGTTAAAATAAATTTATTGTTATACACTTTATTGATTACTTATAGAAAATTATTTCTTTTTTTATTAATTTATTTTAGAAATTTTTGTCAAAACATTTTTTTAATTTTTTTATTTAAACAAATTTATTACATACATCATTGTGTTTGGGTTTCAGTCATGTAAAGAACACTGCCCATCACCAGTGCAACATTCCCATGACCAATGTCCCAAATCTCCCTCCTCCCCACTCAACTCCTGCCTGTACTCTAGACAGGCTTTCTATTTCCCTCCTACATTCTCATTATTAGGATAGTTCAAAACATAGTTATTTCTCTAACTAAACTCATCCCTGTTTGTGGTGAGCTTCATGAGGTGAGCTGTAACTTTCAGCTCTTTTCTCTTTTTGTTTGAAAATTGTTATTGCAAGACTGTCTTTCATTTTTCTTAAAACCCTTAGATGAGTGAGACCATTTCTGCATCTTTCTCACTCTCTCTGACTTATTTCACTCAGAATAATAGATGCCAGGTACATCCATGTATAGGAAACTTTCATGACTTAATCTCTCCTGACAGCTGCATAATATTCCATTGTGTATATGTACCACAGTTTCTTTAGCCATTCATCTGTTGAAGGGTATCTTGGCTGTTTCCAGAGTCTTGCTATGGTAAATAGTGCTGCAATGAATATAGGTGTAAGGAAGGGATTTATGTATTGTACTTTTGTGTTCCTAGGGTATATTCCTAGGAGTGGTATAGCTGGGTCGTATGGGACCTCGATTTCCAGTTTTTGGAGGAATCTCCATATTGCTTTCTATAGACCGCATTCCCACCAGCAGTGGATGAGTTCTTTTCTCTCCACATCCCCGCCAACACTGCTTGTTCTCATTCTTTGTCATATGCGCCAAATTTACTTCTTGAACTATGCAGCATTGTGTCCATATTAATGATATTATGAAATTGATTTAGCCAAATTGATATACATGAATCAGATGGTTAAGTTTTCTTCTTCCTCTGTTGTATTTTAACTATTTCATAAATATTTATTGTACTCTTAATAGTTTAATCACATATTTTAAATTTTATAATGTAATTTATTTATTATTTTACTAAATTTTCATGATAAGAATATAAATGATTGTTTTTATTTGGGACCACATCAGGTGGTGCTTGCACTCATCATGTGCTTGAAGAACAATTAATTTTATGCTAATTTTTTCAAATCACCTGGTAAATAAACTTTGATTATTAATCTAACAAAGAGGTGTGCATTAGATTATTATGTCACTGCAACATTGAAAACAAATAATTTTAAAAGTGTTTTATACTTTGCAATTTAAACATAGGAATAATATTAAATCATCATTCAAAATATTCCTTTTAGAACTTCTTATTATGATTATCATTGTGTGGTGAGACCATGTCTATGTGCTCCTAGCTTACATTTCTCTGGCAATTAATATTGTGTGTTTTGTTAATGACTTACATTTATATATCTTTACTTGTGAATTGTTTATAGATTTTTCCTTATCAGTTCTGAATTAATGGTCTTAATTAGTGATTTGGGGGACATTCTTATATTCTGAATGTATTTTTAATTTTAAAATTTTAGTTTTCGTGGTTGGAGCGGTGGCACAAGTGGTAAGGCGTCTGCCTTGCGTGCACTAGCCTACAATGGACTCCAAGCACGATTTCTGAGTGCATAGCCAGGAGTAATCCCTGAGTGTCATCAGGTGTGGCCAAAAAAACAAACAAACAATAAAAAAACTTTAGTTCTCAGTAGTTTTAAATAAAGTAAAACTGCATTATAGTACATATGTTTTAGGTTTAGGTTTATTTCATTAAATAACAACATCTATATAGATGACTTTTACGTTATCACTTATAGTCCCAGGTCTACCTTTCACCATACAATTAACCTATATATACGTTTTGAATGGATATAATCTCTGTAAATTTTTTTCGGAAATTCTAATTAAAATAATTTGTTTACAGCCTTTATATTTTAACTTTATTTCCTATACTATGAAATTATTTGTTTTGCTGATACCACTCTCTCCTTTAAGTATTGCTCACATCATTAATTTCATCAGCAAGCATTAGTTTCACCTCATGATTTAACCTAAGAATACAAAAAGAAATTTGATGAAATAGATATATCTAAATATTTATCGATTATTTTACATTTTTACAATAGTCAAGAACTAGAAGCAAGCTATTTAACTCTAGAAAATATTCTAATTTTTAAGTTTTTTATTATAAATTGTTACATAAAATACTTGCAATTTTCTTTGCAATAAATTTGGGAGGCTGAAATATAGAAAAGTTCTTTATTTTGGTAAGTTATTTTTAAATAGAGCTATTAGGGGCAAGAGGTACAACTGTGAGTAGGATGCTTGCCTTAAACTGATGAACATGTCCTATTTCTGGAAGCACATATGTTCCCTCAAGCCTTGCCAGGAGTAAGCTCTATGCACTGCTGGGTGTATCCCAAAACTAAAAGAAAAATAAAGTTTTAGTTCTCCTGTAAATATTTCAATCACTCTTCATCATCTCTTACAATAATGCATGCATAGTTGCATAGAGTAGAAAAGTAATTGTGAATATTGCTATTTTATTTTATTAATAATATCTTTATTTTCTTATATGACTGAAACCCAACCACAATCATGTTTGCAACCAAGGTGTTTAAATAAAAATATTAAAAATAAAGTATCTTTATTTAAGAATCATGATTACAAACATGTTTGTAGCTGTGTTTCAGTCATAAAAATACACCCCTCTTCACTAGTGCAGCATTCCTACCACCAATAACCCCCATATCCCTCCTTTTCTTCCCTCTGTCTGACTTGGAGTCAGGCATTGTATATATCTCACTATCATTATTATGATAGTTGTTGGTGTAGTTATTTCTCTAACTGCGCTCACCAATCTTTGTGGTAAGTTTCTTTATAATGGGCAAGTCAATTCAAACTTCATCTTCATTGTCTATTGTCTCTGAATATTATTACTAAATACTGTCCTCTATTTTTCTTAAATCTCACAGATGACTGAAATTATCCTGTGTCTATCTTTCTCCTTCTGATTTATTTCATTCAGCATAATAGTTTTCATGTCCATCTATTATAGGAAAATTTCATGATACTAAAATTTTATATACTAAAGAACGTATCTTTTATTTCCTTTGCTCCACACATATCTGCTCATCTGATTCTAACTCTATTGTGCTTCCAAATACTGGTAGTTAATAATTAAATTGAAGCATTTTTGAAGCATTTTTTAAAAATAATGTTTCTTTTTCTTTTTTCTTTTTTTTTGTTAGGAGAGAGCACGAATGCAGTCCCCCACTACAACAAATTATGCAGTCGAGTTTCCCACATTTGGGGAAATCACAGGGATCAGCACATCTGGAGTGCAAAGGATAAGCCTCACCCTAGGAAAACTACCTTTATGATCATGGTATCTCCCCTGCCAGGTAAGTATAATAATATGTTTCTTTAAGAAGCATGATTACAAACATGATTGTAGTTGGATTTCAGTCATAAAAAAAAAAGAACACCTCCCATGATCAATACAACATTTCCACCAAATATTCCCCCATCTCCCTCCAAATCCCAGCCCCTGCTTGTATTCAAGATAGACATTCTACTTCTCTTGCTTATTAACATTGTCATGATAGTTGTGAGTGTAGTTATTTCTCTAATTGCACTCATCACTCATTGTGGTGAGATTGATATTGAGAGCAAGTCTTTCCAGCCCTCATCTCTATTTTCTCTGGGCATTATTAATGTCTTTTATTTTTTTTAGAACCCATAGTTGAGTGAGACTATTCTGTATTTATTTCTCTCCTTCTGACTTATTTGACTCAGCAAAAAAGTTTCCATGTATATACATGATAGGAAAATTTTATAATTTCATTTTTCTTGAGGGCTGAATAATATTACATTGTGTATATGTACCACAGTTTCTTAAGCCATCCATCTGTTGTTTGGCATCTAGGTTTTTTGCAGATTCTGGATATTATAAATATATTTACATATTATTGTAAATAAATATATTATAAATATAAGTTTGCAGAAAACATATTTGTATTGTGTTCATAGGGTGCATCACTAGTAATGATACAGCTGGATCAAATGGGAACTTAATTTCCAGTTTTTTGAAAAATCTCCATAATGTTTACCATAAAGACTGAACTAGATGGCATTCCTATCAGCAGTTAATGAGAGTTTCTTTTTATACACACCCTCGCCAGCACTAATTGTTCTTGTTCTTTGTTATGTGTGCCAGTATCTGTGGCATGAGATGGTACCTCATTGTTGTTTTGTTTTGTATTTCCCTGATGATTAGTAATGTAGAGCATTTTTGCCTTTTGGTCATCTGTATTTTTTCAAAGTGTCTGTTCATTTCTTCTCCCCATTTTTTGGTGGGATTAGTTGTGTTTTTCTCGTTAAGTTCATCAATACCTTATATAACTTAGATGTTAGCTCCTTATCAAATGGGAATTGAGTGAATAGTTTTGTGGGTGGCTAGTCACTATTTCCTTTGAGGTTTAGAATCTTCTCAGTTTAATATAATCCCAACTGTTTATCTCGGCTTCCACTTGTTTGGAGAGTGATGTTTTCTCCTGAAGATGCCTTTAGTCTCAATTTCATGGAGTGTTTTACATACATGTTTTTCTATATAATATATGGTTTTGGGTTTCTATCAAGGTCTGTAATCCATTTGAATTTGACCTTTGTGCATGGTGTTAGATGGAGGTCTGAGTTTGGTTTTTTGCATGTGACTGACCACTTGGTAAGAGCATTTTCTTACTCCATTTTGCATTTATAGCTCCTTTTTCAAACATTAATAGATTGTATGTCTGGGGAACATTCTCTAATTACATAAGTCTATTCCATTGATTTGCAAGTCTGTCTTTATTCCAACACTATGGTATCTTAATGACTTGCTTTGTAATACAATTTAAAGTTGGAGAAAGTGAGGCCTCCCATATTCTTTTTCCTGAAGGTTTCTCTAAATATTCGTGGGGATTTATTATTTCAAATAAATTTTAGGAGTGTTTGATCTTCTTTGAAGAATGTCATGGGTATCCTTAAAGGGATTTCATTAAATCTGTACAATGCTTTTGGGAGTATTGCCATTTTAATGATATTAATCATCCCAATCAATGAGCAGGGTATGTGTCTCCATTTCCCTGTGTCCTCTTTTATTTTTTTTGAAGCAGGGTTTTGTAGCTTTATTTGTATAGGTACTTCACTTCTTTAGTTAAGTTGACTTCAAGATATTTGAAGTTGTGTCACACTAATATGAGTGTTTTTTTTAATGTCCATTTCTTCTCTATCATTAATGGTGTATAAGATCATTGATTTTTGAGTGTTAATTTTGTAGTCTGCCACTTTGCTATATGAATTTATTGTTTCTAGAAGCTATTCGGTAGAGTCTTTATGGTTTTCTAAATATAGAATCATGTCAACTGCAAACAGTGAGAGCTTAACTTCTTCCTTTCCTTTCTGGATGCCCTTGATATCTTTTTCTTGCCTAATATCCATGGAAAGAACTTCCAGCAGTATGTTGAATTGGATGGTGAAAGAGGGGAAGCCTTGTCTTGTACCAGATTTTAGAGGAAAGGCTTTCCGTTTATCACTATCATAGAGAATAATATTTGCCATTGGCTTGTGATAGATGGCCTTGACTATATTGAGAAAAGTTCCTCCCATTCCCATCTTGATTAGAGTTCTTATCAAGAATGGGTGTTGAAACTTACTGAATGCTTTCTCTGCATTCATTGATATGATCATATGGTTTTTAGTTTTCTTTTTGTTGATATGGCGTATTATGGCGATTTATATGTATGTTAAACATCCTTGCATTCCTGCGATGAGACCTACTTGGTCCAGGGTGTATAACCTTCTTGAATGTTTGGATCTTATGCAGGATTTTGTTGAGGATCTTTGCTCCTGTTTTCATCAGGGATATTGGTCTGTAGTTTTCTTTCCTTTCCTTTCCTTTTCTTTGCTTTGCTTTGCTTTGCATTTTTTTCTTTTGCATCATCCCTGCCTGGTTTGGTATCAGGTGATGTAAGCTTCATAAAAACTATTTGGAATATTTTTGTTTCTTCAATTTCACAAAAGAGCCTGAAAATAATTGGTAGTAGTTTGTCTTGAAAGTTTTCAAAGAATAAGTTAGTGAATCCATCTGAGCCTGAGCTTTTGTTTTTGGGAAGACTTCTAATTTCCTCTGTAGTGATGGGGTTGTTTAGATATGTTAGATAATCATGTTTTTACCATGGAAGATTATAAGAGTCCAAGAATGTATCCATTTCTTCCAGGTTCTCGTGTTTCATGGCATAGAGTTTCTCAAAGTAGTCACTTATTATTCTTTCAATCTTTGTAGTATCTGTAGTGATATCACCCTTTTCATTTCTAATTCGGTTTATTAAGTTTCCCTCTCTTGTGAGTTTTGTAGTGGATTATCAATCTTGTTTATTTTTTTAAAATAAACAACTTTTGCTTTTGTTGATCTTTTGGGGTTTTGTTTTGTTTTTGGATTTCCACTTGATTGATATCTGCTCTAAGCTTTATAATTTCCTTCTGCCTACCTATTTTTTGGTTCCTTTGGTTGATCACTTTCCAATTTTATAAGCTGTGTCATGCAGCAATTTATATAGGCTTCTTTTTCTTCCTGATGTGTGCTTGCAAAGCTATAGATTTTCTTCTCAGTACTGTTTTTGCTGTGTTCCATAAATTCTGAAAATTTGTGTCTTCATGGTAATTTGTTTCCAGGAATGTTTTGAATTCATTTTCATTTCATCTCTGGCCACAGGTTGTTCAGAAGTGAGCTGTTTATTTTCCATTTGTTTGTCTGTTTTTCCCCACCCCTAGTTTCCATTTGTTAACGTTTTCTTTCTACCTTCTTTTGTAGTTCACTTCTTTTTTTTTTTTTTTTTTTTTTTGGTTTTTGGGCCACACCCGGTAACGCTCAGGGGTTACTCCTGGCTATGCGCTCAGAAGTTGCTCCTGGCTTGGGGGACCATATGGGACACCGGGGGATGGAACCGCGGTCCGTCCAAGGCTAGCGCAGGCAAGGCAGGCACCTTACCTTTAGCGCCACCGCCCGGCCCCCGTAGTTCACTTCTTATTTCAGTGCCTTGTGCTATGAGAACTTAGTTTAGACAATATCCATACTCTAATTTTATGGAGATTTGTCTTATGGGTCAGTTTGTGGTCTATCCTGGAGAATGATCAATGTGCGTTGGAGAGGAATATTTTTCCAGTTTTCTGGGAATGAATGATTCTTCCTGAGGTTTTTCTTCCTGGGTCTTTGGGACTACAATGATTCTTATGTTTTTTTCTATTGAGTTTCCCAAAAAATTCTATTTTTCATCTGTTCACATACTTTGAGTACTTTTCTATTGTCTCATCCTTTGCTTTAAGGCTCTTTTGCAGTCTCTTCTGTTGTATGCATTTCATCTTCTGTCTCATTGATTCTATCCTATGCTGCTGTTACTCTGTTGAAGTGGCAGAGTGGAGGTTTTCATTTGGTCTACTGAATTTTTCAGACCTGTTATTTCAGTTTGGAGTTTTCTTATTTCTATCTGCATATTCTCTTCATTCTTATTTGTGGTCCGTTCAGCTAGATCTTTTTTTTTTTTTTGAGTTCTATGAACATCCTTCATATTTCTTCTCTAAACTTTTTATCTGAGATGATAACTAGGTGGTTGACACTTTTCAGGTCATCAGAGCTGTCATCTTCATTCTCTATGCCTGGTGTTGGTCTGCATTGTTTTCCTCATTGTGGTGCTTGCTGTGTTGTTTTTTTCCTAAGTGTTATGGTGGGTTCATGGGCTACAAGATCTGTGCAGCTGTGAAACAAAGCAGAGTAGCCAGGTTCATCTGGCTCCACCCTCCTTGGGCATCACACAGCTTCTAGAGAGACTTTTGGGGGAGTCGGTCTCAAAAGCCACATCTTATGATCAGGATGCCGCCCCTTGCAATGATGTTTGATGGCAATCACGAATATTTCTATTTTAATATATCTTTTTAAAGTCAACTTGGATTAAGTAATTATATGCTTAATATGTATGCATTTAAAAATCTATATATGTACTATTTTAAGTTTAGTTTTCCCCAATAAGGATGTTGTATGCTTAATATATACTTTTAAAGTTTATTTTTGTTACTATGGTTTTAGCTTCTATTTTAACATAGCACATATGAATGAAATCATGCAGGCTATGTCTTCTGTTTTATATATTTCATTAAGTGTAATGTTTTGTAGGGATACCATACTGTTGTAAATAGAAGAATATCTTTGTTTTAGAATGAAGTAGTATTCCATTGTGTTCATATGTTTATCTTACCCATTTGCCAATGGACATGTAGTCTGTTTGCTTCTAGCTCTTGACTATTATAAAAATGTAAAAGAATTAATAAATATTATATATATATATCCCATCAATTTTTTTTGTATTTTTAGGTTAATATCTAATTGTGAAATAACTGAGTCACATGTTTTTCTGTTTATATTTCTTAATTAGTTAGGACTTATTTTTATTTTCGTGGTGTTTGTTCTAAAACCCCACCTTTTCTCTCCAATACTTGTAGTCTCTTGACATTATATAACTTTCTTTATAACTCCATGGTTTATTGTAATGATCTACATTCATTTGTTTTTAGACATATTAGCTGTGCTCTGGAAACCTCATGAATTACTGGGAATTGAACTGCTGTGTGCTTCATGTAAACGAAACAACTAAATTCTGGTACTGTATCTCTAATCTGACAGGAGGTATGTCTGGTAACATTTCTGTTCACATTATCTGATTTTTTAAAATAATCTTGGTTTTTGTCAACCAAATTATATGACTTTGATATAATTTATTTTTGTTTGTTTTTGGGCCACACCTGGTGGTGCTCAGGGGTTACTCCTGGCTGTCTACTCAGAAATAGCTCCTGGCAGGCACGGGGGACCATATGGGACACCGGGATTCGAATCAACCACCTTAGGTCCTGGATCGGCTGATTGCAAGGCAAACACCACTGTGCTATCTCTCCGGGCCCAGATATAATTTTTAATATCATCTACATAAGATATATTAATGAAAATTATTTAACCCATTAAGTACAATGTTTGTGCTTAGCACTCCAAGCAAGTTCAACTTCTACAAAACTACAAAATAAAAATATAGCAATAATCTTGTGATCTAGGTAAATAAATCAAACTTAAATTATTAGTAGTATCAATTATTATTTATATTTACATATATAAGATGTTTATTTAGATGCATCCAGTAAGAGTTTTCTCACAATTATCTTAAAACAAAATTCATTCAAATGCTAGGCTATTGTAATTATTAGGAAAATTTTCCTTAAACTAAGATGAAGCCTTCTCTATTATTACATTCACTTGAGTATAATTGCTCTTCTACAATGCCAATTCATCACATTTATGTAGACATTTAATACTTATTTACTAAAATGGGTATTTTAATTATTTAGAACGTCTTCTTTTGACATATTTTCAAAATTGTTTACTATCAAGAATTTATTTATCTACTGTCAACGCTATTTTCAATATAATATTGAGCATAGAAAACTATATTCTATATGATATTTAATTAATGCAAAAACAGACTATTTTCTCCTGAATATTGTATTTCTATTAGTAAAACTCAATAATACATTAGCTATTATTTGATAGCCATGACACACAATTGACTTTATAAAATTATAGTTATTAAAACTTCTAGTCAGTTTACATATGTAAATGATTAATCATTTCACAAAGGCAGAATATCTAACTCAAAAAATATCTATATAAAATTGTTAAAGGTAGAACCATCATCCAATTACCATTTTGTTAGTTATATGTTTTGATATTTTCTTCTCTCATTTTACTACTTTTTGTTTTTATGATTTAGTGGAATAACTATACAAATTTTCTATATGTATTACAATGTTTGATTTGTGTTTAACATGAAGTTTATATTTATTAACTTTTATGATTTAATTTTATATGATAATACATTAAGCTTAAATACTTACTAAAGAACTACATTTTTAGTATTATCCTCAAGTTTTAAATTACATTCTAATGATATACTTCTGTCTTTTACATTCATACTAGCTTTATAAATAATATTAACATTTTCTTTTTTTTTTTTTTTTTTTTTTGGTTTTTGGGCCACACCCGGTAACGCTCAGGGGTTACTCCTGGCTATGTGCTCAGAAGTTGCTCCTGGCTTGGGGGACCATATGGGACACCGGGGGATCGAACCGCGGTCCGTCCAAGGCTAGCGCAGGCAAAGCAGGCACCTTACCTTTAGCGCCACCGCCCGGCCCCTAATATTAACATTTTCACAAGTTTCTTTCCACTTTCATTTCAGCTTCATAAATCACTTTAAAAGTTAAAAATACTTTAGTAGTGATACAAATTTTTAGCTATTATATCTCTTTTAAATTATCAATAACTTTACTTAAATTATGAATAACTATTCTTCTTTGGAAGTATTTTTGTTTTATAAGCATTTTGATTATATTATATTCCTCCTTCTGGTAAGCAAAAGGGTTAATGAGAAATGTACAGATCATCTTAAAGTGTTTTTATTGTGTGTGAAAGGTTTTTGTCTTTTACAATTCTCTTCCTGATATTCCTCAAGGACTGGTACATTGAAGTACAATTTAGGTTGCCTGGGTTTGATGTCTAGCACAGTACCCTGAGCAACACTGTGTGTGACCCAAAAGGCAATTTTAAAAAGTTGCTTTTGAACTGCTTTTAATTTTGTTCCAAATATGTTAAAAACTGGATGCCGTGACTGTATAGTATTGTTTTACATACCAAAAGAAATGCAAATAAATTTAAAATTTTGATTCAAATTTCTTTTATCCTCATCTCTACTGATGTCCTAATATTAATTTGCCTCTGAGTTCTTATTTGGATTTCTCTTATCATCTCAGACTCAGAAATCATTTATTTCACTAGTTAACAAAATTGTGTTAATCATTTCTGGGAATTAATTTTCTCTCTATTCCTATTACCCAATCAATAAAAAATTTAATATTATAGTGTTCCATATATCCTTTAAATATGTTAAAGCTTCTTATTATTTATTAGGTTTGTTTCACATTGCTTTCTTCAGCTCAAAAGAAATTAAAAAAATGTATTCCCCAAAAAGACATTTGGCATATTACAGTGTACTACATGTAAGAATAAAAAGCATAAGGACTAGTTAAGTTAGAGAAAATTATAGCAAATAAAGTTGTGGATTCTCCAGAGAAGGATTTTTTTACATTATAAACTAGAATACTATTACTTTGGTTAATAATTTTATTTATTTGAATTATATTTGTCCTCTTAGCATATTATTAATCATTTTTGTTTAAACTAAAACATGGAACATGTTTTAAAATTATCTATAAGTTCACCTTAAATAGCATTTCTGAAGACATATTGTATGGTGTCTTGTGAAAATATATCCTCTATTATATATACTGCATAATATTGTTTTACTTTATTTTGAAAGTACAGAAAAAAAGTCTAGAGAAGTTTTAAAGGCTTATAATGTTCACAGAGTTAAAAAAAATTAACAGTAGATTCCAAATTCAAATGGATACAAATTTTAAAACTTAGATTTATTATTATTATTATTATTATTATTATTAGTTTTTGGGCTACACCCGGCATTGCTCAGGGATTACTCCTGGTTATCTGCTCAGAAATAGCTCCTGGCAGGCACGGGGGACCATATGCGACGCCGGGATTCAAACCAAGCACCTTTGGTCCTGGTTCTGCTGCATGCAAGGCAAACTCACCGCTGTGCTATCTCTCCGTCCCCAACTTAGATTATTTTATAGAGTTTTAATCACTATACATTCTTTCCTATTTTATCAAATAGATGAGGTTGTTTGGTTTTGTTTTTTTCACAATTCGAAATTGTGGCAGAGGAACATCCAGAAGTCATATTTAGAACATTTTGACATAATTATTGATGCTCAAATTCCATTAAAAGAATATATAATAATTTAATATTTACATAACATTTTATTATAAACAAAAGATAGAAAGTGAAGACCAGAGACTCTGATAGCAATTAATATACCTCAAATAACTGAGGATTAAGTATTGACAGTGTCCTTTGCTGACACATAATTCTCTTTGTCTCTGGAAATTAATTATTTAGATCATGCAAGAGGCTTACATCTCTGTCATTATTTTTCTACTGAGGACCATGGTAGAGAGAAATAATATTGTTATTTTAGTCAGCACTCACACCAAACCTAGAAAATATACTAATATGCTTCTCTGGTTCTAATTGTCTTCTGTTCAAATCACAGTCTCTATAGTAAAAGTAATAATGCTTTGGAGTTTATTTTCTACTATAAAAATTTCTCTCAATTATATGCCAAATCTAGCAAAGTAAAACCTTTGTATACAGTGTTCACTAATAGTAAGGTATCACTAATTTCGTGAGCATATATAACAGTTAATATAAGGTGAACTTGGAATCAAATACATCTTTTCTAAATGTAATTATTTCTAGAAAAATAACATTGTTTAAATATTCTGTCTTCTCAAAGCACAGTCTGTCCAAAATAAAAGTTTAATCATGTGTTCAAAACAACTTAGATGATCAAATAAAACTAATTAGAGAAAAGTATTCCAGAAAGATGTCAGTAACTATAATTTAAATATTAACATTTCAAAACTTTTTATATAAACTAAAGAGAATATAAAATGAAACAATTAGCTAAGAAAATTAAGTAATCCGCATTAAAGTAAGTTTTAGAATAAGGGTGAAATGCAAGATCTCCTCAGATTTTTTACATAGTAATGATTGAATAAAAATGTTCATTTAAGTATCAATGGAGGATTCGAGTGACAGCAGTAGGGCATTTGCCTTGCATGTGACTCACCAGGGACAGAACTGGGTTTGATTCCAGACATCCCATATAATCCCGATTCTGCCAGAAGTGATTTCTGAGCTCAGAGCCAGGAGTAACCTGTGAGCCAGGTATGACCCCAAAAAGCAAACAAAAATGGCAATGGAGACAAATAACAAATTTTTTATAATTTCCAGTGGAACTTTGTTTATACACGCATGTATTTGACCTTAGGTCAAATGGATTTATATCTATGGGGCTCAGGAACAATATGAGGCAATGGTAATTAAACCTGCATTGGACATGTGCAAGAAGTGTCCTACCTTTGTACTATTTCTACAGCTCCTCAAAGGAATATCTACTGAAAAATTTTCCCCTGAACTTGTTATGATATCATTATCTCTGATCTACATAACAGGGTATGGGAAGCTGAACTAAAAGGTAATTCAAGGGCATGAGTGTGTATAATATAAAGTGTTGTTACAGATCTCTAAAATATTGTGTTAGCTTTTTAATATATAGTCTTAATCTTTTCTCTGTCAGATACTATAAATGACAGTCATATAAATATTTGATTTTATGGGTGACATATGTTATGACAGTTAAAGAAAAAACATTGCATTATAGACCTTAGGCTTCTGTTAGAATGTTTGGGAAAATATAAAATTTCATTTCCTCCTTTACTTATGAAATATTGTTTTCAGAAAAGAAGAATAATTTATAATTCCACTGGATTAGGACAGTCATGAGTCTATTCACACAGAAATGAATCTTCTTTACCTCAGTGACCAAGACCAATTGTGTATAAGGGACAAATCTATGTGATGGAAGATGAATGGAGGAAAAAATCATACTACAACTGCATGGCTATTTACCCAGACAGGGTCCCTGAGGAAATTAGAATAGAGGTAATGTGTAACCATAGTGAGCCAAAATGAAACCAATAGCAAAGGAGCTGTGGTGTTCCATATAGGATGGGAGCATAATAAATCACTCCACTATACTCACATTCCCCAACTCTGTCAGTATGTACTGACTCTATGAATTGCAAAGACAGCATACTGTCAGTTCAAACTGCCAGGTACCAATTCTGGAAATCAAGAGAGAAGGCTAACAATAATATTATGATACAATTAGGAAATAAATTCATATAATTTTGGACAAAATGCTAATTTAAGAAGGAAGCAAAGTTGGCAGGATTGGTGGTGCGGAGCTAACCTACTACCAGCCACAGTTAGATCCTCTGGTGTCCCATATGGTCCTCCAGCAGGAGCGATTTCTGAGCTCATAGCCAGGAGTAATCGCTGAGCATTACCGAGTGTGGCCAAAAAACAAACAAACAAACAAACAAACAAGTAAAGTAGCAAAAGGGACCTAACAAGTTCTAGGTATAAATAAGGAATGTGTAGAGGGTCTTTTATTACTGTGGTGTCAATGGAACTTTGATGATGGATGCAGTGAATCCTATACACATACTGTATTGTAGTTAATTTATAGCACTGACAGTAGGGAGGGGATGAACAACAACAATAAAGAAACTCGTATAGGAGAAGTTGTAAAAAGAAAAGGATGGTGGTGGGAATGTAAATTGATGTAGTCATTATGAAACAATATATGAAAAATTCAGACATTCCAAATGATCACAAAAGCTACTTTTGTGTATTTACATAAAGGACACAGAAACACTGGTTTAAAGAAACATGGAGAATGAAAGATATCTCAAATCAAACAAATTAAAAACCCTGACATTTTTTTTATAAGATAGATAAGTCTTAAAAATCACTTTGCTTAATTCAAGGAAAGATAATATCAGGAAGATTTCACTTGTATTGGCACATAAAAGAGCAAAAAAAACTAAAATAAACAAACATTTTTATAGAATTTAGATTGGCAATTTTTAGATTTTGCAAGTGCAAAATATTTAGATATGTAAATAAAAGTGTTTGATAATGTGTAATCAAAGATCAAATTTGTGGTAAAGATCAAATCTAGTCCCCATTCCATAAATCAGCTAATGGATACCAGAATGGGAAGTAGAAGATGGAAATGAATGTGGAACTAAGGGCACACACATGTTAAATTTATTGAAACACATTTAAACTGTATAGGTTATCTTTTTTTTTTTTTTTTTTGGCTTTTTGGCTTTGGCTTTTGGGTCACATCTGGCAGCACTCAGGGTTACTCCTGGCTCTACGCTCAGAAATTGCTCCTGGCAGAGCTCGGGGCCATATGGGATGCTGAGATTTGAACCATGATCCTTCTGCATGCAAGGCAAATGCCCTTACCTTCATGCTATCCTTTACACCCCCAAAATGTATAGGTTATCTTGCAGTGTAGCTCATTAAAAGTAAATAAACAATGTGAATTTGGTTTTTTTGTGGGGGGCACACATAGTAGTTCTAGTCCTTACCCTTCACTCATAGATCACTCGATATGCTTCCATGTATGAAACCACCTAGGTTAGCTACATGCAGGACAAGTACCCTACACTCTGTAAAATCTTGCCCACCTAACATATGCATTTTCTCCAAGGTTGATAATGTAATTATCAAAAAATGCAGTACTTAACATAATTATAAATGGTGGTTACTATTACTATAACTTTTCTAACATCCTATGGCATTGAAGAGTTCTGCTATGATTTATTTCATATCTATAATAAATTAGATATTTCATATACATTAATGAGTATTTTGTTAAAGTACTCATGTGAAAATACATATAATTTTATTGTTTATGTCTATTTTGTTCTATTTAACAATGCAGTTTTACATATTTACAAATATGTAGATTTCAGAGCAAATTAAAATATCTTATCTCAAGGTATCATAAGGAACTAACAATTTCTATATGATAGAATTGAATGGAAAATAAAATTTAATATACAGAGTTAGGAGGCTAAAATAGATTTATTAGGATTTAATTTATAAGATTAAGGTGCTCTCCTTATTGCAGCTCAAACTTTGTTATATCACTGTTCCTCAGTGCTGCCTGGCATGGACCCAAAACCCAACCACCAAAATAAAAATAATATGAAACTTAAATTTTGGAAGGAATTTTTAACAGTTTATTCTATTATTCTGTGAGATATTTATTTACTTAGAGAATACTTGATTCAAATGCTGTATTTTTTTTATATTCTTTCTCCCAACTTCATAGGTACACTTCCTGATTGATATGGTTTATATCAGATTAATCTTCTGATATTTAGGAAACCAAGAAGTTAAAATCTAATTAATGATATAAAGTAACTATTTCTTTTGTTCAAAGTGACAATTACATTGAAATTTTTACTATTTTTTGCCTTTTAATTTGTAGTTGTTTTTCACTGAATTCTTGTTGGGTCTCACATATTAATATTTCAGAAGCAGGCCATGAAATTTTTTTCTCTCCTCAGTTTTAGCTCTGCATCCCCAAATCCTGCCACTCATGCCTCAAGTCAGAAAACAAAATGGTGTTTTCTTCTTTATTTTCACTGTCTAAATCTATTAACTTATAAAAGTCCTCTAAAATCTATACATAATTGTTTTCATTTCTGTAGTCACTTCCTTGCCCCCCCTGTCCTCCTCCTTTGGTTTGTTGCCACAGGGCACACTGCATTCAGGGAATTGTTCCTGCTGGAACTCAAGGTCCATAATCATGTTGGGATAGAACCATAATCAACTGCATATAAGGTAAGTATATTATTTGCTATACTATCTGAAACACATTGCTCTCATCTTTACATATTCTGACAATATTTAGTTGTTCTACAGTATCATCAATTAGAAGAATTTAAAATATTTTGTTCAGATTTTACAGTTATCAGAGAAAGCTTTATTTATACTAGTATATTCTAATATTAGAAATTGAATGATATTTATTTATTTTGGGGACTTTAGGACTATATTCAGAGGTACACAGGATCACTTCAGATGGTGCTCAGGGGGCTTCATGTGGTGCCAGAACTAGAACTGAAGTTGACAACATGAAGAACCAACTGCCTTAAACCCTACACCATCTCTCTGGCTCTGAAAATGATGTTTAACTTCTAAAATATTACACAACAGTTTTCTAAAGTATGATTTTGCTCATGAAAATAGTTTTCAGTATAATTATCATATTTAGAGATAAATTCTAATTTATTTTAAATTACTCTCATTTTCATTTGATTTCTCTGATTTAGTTGTGTCTAACTTCAAGGGGAGTGTGTTTGATGATATAACTCTATAATGCTTCAATCTCAGTATTCATTTCTCTCTTAATTTTTGAATGTTCTTAACTACCCATTTGAATATAATTTCTCAGTTTTCACTGTTATCTGCATTTGCAATTAAATTACTGTATTCTTCATAACAGGTCTCCAATGATCCACTCCCTATTTGCCAGCTAAAATCATCCTTCAATACAAATAAGGCCTCATAATTGCAATTGCTGCTCAAGGGCTGTAATTCCTCCATATATGTATAATTTCTTTATACTTTTTTTCAATGCCTTGTATTATTATAGTATTTGAATATATTTTCTAATCTTATATCTTAAAATCGCACTAATCATGCCTTCTTTCTCATAACAGCATACCATAAATATTAGGGCAGTTGCTCTAATTCTTTAGCTTCCAGGTATACAAACAACTGTAATAGTTTTCAATTGCACTAAGCATTGTGGTCTCAATAACTCCTTTTGTAACACCTTATTACTGTTTTCAATCACTGCTCTCACATTTGATTATAATGTAGACCTCCCAAAGTGGTATTCAGTTATTAAACAGCATCAAACCTATTTTAATGTGAAGATAACCAAGTAGAAATATTTACTGTACACTTAGATTGAGATAGATCTTATCATTCCACAATGTCTCTACTACTCTTTTTTAGTTTATATATATATATCCCTGCATCTTGCAAGCTGCTTATATCATAAAAATAATTAAATATACATAATTATTTAATAGCAATATTTTTTGTTTTTCTACATTTTGTTAAATTTTAGTTCTTTTGAGTTATGATTTATTTTATGCTAAGTAACTTGTTTAAAACTACCCAATACTCAATTATAAGCCAACCCAAGTATAAGCCGACCCCTCTAATTTTACCCTAAAAACTGAGAAAATTTAGTGATGTGAGTATAAACCAAGGTGGAAAATGCAGCAGCCTATAGTAAAATTTATAAATAAAAAATATATACTCAAAACAATTACAATTGAGGAATCAGTAGATTAAAAGTTTTTCAATATTAATTGCTAAAGAAAAACTGTAAACTAGCAACAATAACTTTAATACTTTAAATAAAGTACAGAAAACATTGCCTAACAGGTAATCAAGCTAAATCACAAAAGTTAAAAACCTTCAAAACTGGATTCCTCCTCATCTATATGTGCATACAGAGCTTCAGCTGTATCTGATTTGAGAATATCAGCTAGATATTGTCATCATCACTGAGTTCCCAGATATCATCATCACTGCTGTCGGTCTCATACAAAGCAGAGTGTTGTGGGTTAAAGAGTTCAGTCAATTAAATAATCTGAAATTCACAAATTCCAATAAAATATAAATACACATATTAGAATATTATATTATGAAGAACTGGACAACCTGAATAATCTAGTAATCAGTAAGAAGTTTGAAGAAGTGGTAACAAAAAGACCAGAGCAATGAGACACTGAAAATACCAACAACCATTCAAGTTTGAATTAATTCCAAAATATTTTAATTCTTTGGCAGAACAAAAGAAACGTCTTTTAAAGTTATCTTATAATTTCAAAATTACCCTGATACCAATGTGTAGACAATTACAATTATAACTTAAAATTTTCACCTACACAGAGTTTTCTGAAAGAATATTTAGAACTCACTCATAAAAATATATGTAATGAATATATGTTTATTGCAGTGTCACCAAAAATTGCCAAATCATTGATATTACCTAACTGTCCATTATGGAAAGTTGGACAAAGAACTAATACAGGCAATGAAATAGCATTTAGACATTTTAGTACTTCCTTTCTTTATTCCCTCCTTCTATTTCTTAAACAAAAATATATACTTGATAATTAAAATAGGAAATAATACTATTTGAGAAGCATGGATGAATCTTGATAATAGTATGTCAAATAATTGATATGATAAAATATTGTTGTGAATTACTGGGTGAAGTATTTTAATAAGTGTTAACTATATTCATAGTTTCTGAGAACTCACAAATATTGGCCATTACCAGAGGTAGATGTGTAAATATGTGATTGAGGTCATATTTTCTACTTGCAAGTACAAAATATATGTAATAGATACAATTACATAGCATAAGAGTATAGTCAAGATAACATTTTGTAATTTTTTGATTAGTAGATATTAAATTTCTCATCAATAAGATAATAGGCGTGACTAGACATAATCATGTATACTTTTTTATATATTTTATATATCTCATTCTACTGTATGAGTACTATACTTCTTATATATAATACAATTATGAAAATTATAAAATATATTTATTTTTATTTTTAAATATATTTTCTACTTGTCCCCTCTATTGCCTAATTTCTAGAAATATGTTTTAAATAACTTTTTAGCCATACCTAAATTTATCTTTTGCTTATTTCCTATTGCACCAATTTTGACTATTTCTAAAGATTGGTGCTGATTTGTACTTCTATCTTAATATAAAATATTTTAAACTTTTTATTATTCTTATATAAATATTAAATGTATATACTCACTGAGCATAGTAATGAGTTTTTTTGAAGTATTTGTATTATCTTAGATAGTATGATCATTTATTATATTTTTCTGTAAACATTAGTCATATTATTTGGCTTTTGTATGTCAATTACTTTAAAATTTTATTGTTTGTTCTTTGAATTATTATTTGTGTAAAATCTGGCTTTTCATTTCTCCAAGCAAGGTAGATAGTTTCATTTCTGAAGTAATTATATTTCTTCTGAAATTCAGTTTGAAAACTCTCTTTCCTCTGATGAGTTGCAATTCAAGTTATCTTTTTCATTTTTGCCTTTGGTTACACAAATTTGAGTCTGATTTAAAACAGATCTGTGTTTTCAGTTCATATAGAAAGCTAAGAAAATTTTATATTCATCATTTGGTGTTTTTATCTTGATTTCTAATTGTTATATTACTCCTCATTCCCTTTTTAGATGTCTTAATTGCTTTGATTTCTCACCTCTGGTTTGCAGATCTGACATATATTGGATATATTTTCTAATCTTTAATACCTTGCACCATGGTACACTGTTGATTGTGCTCAAGATAAATAGTCTTGCAAAACTCAATATTACCCCCTTCTTTAGGATTTGGATGCCCTGCTAAAAATCTACCCTTTTATAAATTTTAAAATGCTATAAAATTTCATTTTTTACTAAGATTTTATTTGTTGTACTTACAATTTTAGGAGTTTATTCTATAATAATGCAAGCCAAAGTTTGATAGAAATATTTTACACTATCTTTTTTTGAGCAAGTGGGAGTTTCTAAACATGATTTACCCATATTATAAATAATGAACTTATTCTACGTTTCCCAAATTAATTTGCATATTCATAGCTCAAGTTTCCTGAATCGATCTTTTGTAAGGCACCCCCCTTAAATAATAATTAAAAAAACTACTTCATAATCTAACAGTTTCCCAAATTAATTTGGCATACTTCTCCCTTTTCAAAAAAATTGCTCAATGTTTTCCTGAAATCGATCTTTTGTAAGCAAACCAAGCACCCCCCTTCCAATATTTCCTAAGGCCTATTGACACTCACTTGAATTGCCTTTGCAATATCTAAAAGGTAGTATGGTTCACCTTTGGAAAGTAATTTAATCCACTTACTTGATCTTTTTATATCTGTTCATAATAACAGATATATCATTTTAAGTGATAATAGAATATGCTGATAAATTTTACATATTTAACTATATTTGGAAATGTTATAGATTTACTAATTCATTTGCTACTAAAACAGTAATTATGGTCTCTGTAATATACTGTATTTTAAGATAATTGAAATTTTTATTTGTACCATAGCATATTAAAATATAACTTTATGATGAAGTATCACATATAGTAATTTATATATTCCATCCACATGTGTGATTATAAAAGATAAGAATTTATTAGAATATGTCTACAAAATACAGTGGTATTTTAAAATACAGTGGCCAACCCAGGTCTGATTACCAGCATGCCATACTGTTCCTTGAGCACCTCTAGGAATAAATTTTGAGTGCAGAGCTAGTAGTATCCACTGAGCACTTTCAGGATTGTCACAACCTCCCCAAATTTATATGTTTATATGATATACGTATATATGTAATAAAGTAATGGGTAGGGGCCGGAGAGATAGCATGGAGGTAAGGCGTTTGCCTTTCATGCAGGAGGTCATCGGTTCGAATCCCGGCGCCCCATATGGTCCCCTGTGCCTGCCAGGAGCAATTTCTGAGCCTGGAGCCAGGAATAACCCCTGAGCACTGCCAGGTGTGACCCAAAAACCAAAAAAAAAAAAAAAACCAAAAAAAAAAAACAAAAAAAAAAATAAAGTAATGGGTAGAGTTGTAAATATAGGAAATTCTTGGTATATTAACATATGCTTCCAAATGCCTATGACGTTACATAGATATGTATTAAAATATTTAGACATATTAAAATATATTGGTATAACTTTCACAAATATTAATAAAATATTATTTGAAAACATTTTATTTTCTTGAACATTTATTAGTACAATATTAAAATGTAAAGTCCTATAGCAAAGATTTTATGTCATTAATTTTTACTTCTGTGACAAATTATAACTTGAATAATCTATACTTGGTCATAAGTAGTTACATTGGATTTGTAAACTTAAGCTATAGTAATAAAAATAACTCAATAAGCACCTCATCTATTTTTTTCATTAATTCTTGTCTAGTGAGTATCTTCTTGAAATGTCATGAAGATAAATGGAATCAGTTTGTTTAAGACAGTATATGCTAAATCTGTTACTTTTGGGGGGTATTGAAAATTTTTAACAATTTCAAATTAAAGCTTATATAATGCACTAGGCATAAGTAGCATTTACTTCCTTATTAAGATCATGATGACAATAATAATGTTTGGAAAACTAATTTGATTTTTAAAAATTTTCCAATATTGTTTACATGAAAAGGACTAAGTGACCTAACAGAATTTATAGTAATACTATCTTCATAGATAAGTCATATGCCGGAGATATTGACACATAGTCACTAAATGCTAAGGACCAGGAATTATAAATATATTTATATTAAAATGATAGTACAATATTTTAAAACATAACTAGAGTAGATTATGAAATTAATTTCAATTTTTAAAAGTGGTAGTTTTAGGTATTTATTAATAACTAAGCAAACATTTATTTCACCTAGCCATCCCTCCAAGTTATTAAACTATATATTTAAAATCCAATGACTTTTCCCTTTGTTGTGACTTTTAGCAGACTGAACAATAAATGAACAACCAGCGATGAAAATAAATTAAGTCATTAGTTGCAACATAGCATTGGCATAGAATAAGGTATCTATAATTCTGATCAAATTCATAGAAAGAAAAAAATAACAAAGGACTAAATGACAGACAGACTTTATCTCTGCTATAAGTATTCTTGCTAATTGGAAATAGAATTTAAGTTGCCTGGAATGAGGTCAGGTTATGTGATCCAAACATAATGGTGTATAACGCTTGAAAAAAAAATCTGTTTTCTAACATGACAAGAATGATTTGCAGTTAATAATAGAGGGGAAAAGGCCAGTCTTTTCAGCTACCCTTGATTTCACCTAGGACAAAAAAGAAATCGCTTCTGCCACTATGAGCTACTTACTTTCTTCCCAGTCATTATTGCTTAGTTATATTTTAGTGATGAAATCTATCATTAGTGACTTTAGTGACATTAAAGTTGATTTATTTATGTGCCTAGTGAATAAAAACACATTATGCCTGCATTCATATTGCTGAGTACTTAAGAAAGCAAGTGTAGCTCCAAGTTAATTGTCTTTTGCTGGTTCACTTACCCTCTAATCTCAGCTTTAAAACAAAGTATTACTCCTTTACCAAATCAAGTAATACTGAAGACTTGATAGCACTAAAGTGTATATTTGTTGCTTGTTATTTGATGTTGTCAGAAGTCTACATTTGTTTATAATTTTCAAATTTTACTATCAAATATATAGGATATATATATTTCAAATATTACTTTCGAACACCCATGCATTGTTGTAACTCCTTATCAAAGGCAAATAATTAACTGTGGTCACAGATCTCAACATATTTTTCTTTATATGCCAAAAATGGCACCATTGAAGTGTTCTAAGTTCTATGCTTTGTATATGTTTTGAGAATGAGTCAGAAAATTTTCTTTGTGTAAAATGGAATCCTTCATCTTAATACCAGGATTATAAAGAAATCAGATATCTCATGTCCTTAAATCATTTCTTCTGATAATGTTTTTAAGAATGTTTCTTAAGAAAATGTTCTTAAAAATATTCTAAAAAACATTTTTTTAACTATTACATTTTATAATAGATTTGGCTTGGAAACATTAACATTATGTAAGGACCTTTTCTATCTGTGAAATTTTTGTTTGATTGGGGTCATACCCAATTCTGTGCTCAGGGGTAACTCCTGGTAAAGGCTGGGAAATCAAGTGGTGTGCTGGAGATTGAAAGACAATTGCTGGGTCCTCTACCTCGGAAGACCCTACACTGCTCAGACATCTACCTGCTCAAAAGAGACTTCCCTTAACACTGAGAAGACTTAACAACAACGACCTGCTTACAGGACAGGGCTCCCTGCATTGCCTTTTGATTGTGAGGTGAAACGAGAGGACGCTCCACATCTTGACTTCAATGTAGGATATGCAGATTCCATGATCTTTAATACAGAAACATGATACCAACAACAGAGACTGTGTGAAAAGTAAAAGTGTGTTGGCACTACAGACAATGTCTTGGAATGGACGATCTAGCTTGCCTGGAGCCTAGAGTTGGTCTTGTACCAGGAAACTTCAGGGGTCGGGTCTCTTTGTATTTAGGCCAAGGTTATGCCTTTCCATGTCCCTCATATTTTGGTGGGCCTATGCAAACAACAATTGCCACTCTAACACCATTTTTACTGTGCTCCTTTGACTCTAATCCATAAAAAGAACCCACTTAAAATTTGAGGTTAACTTAAGCTAATATGCATGTACATTGATATGTAAAAACATTCTATGCCTGTAATGTTTAAGGAACTACGTAAGTTTTATGGCTTTAAATTGCCTTGTGTGCTGTTAAGAAATATTATAATGTGCTACAATCTGGGGACTTGAGGGACAAAGTAATTGTACATGGATTCTGTCTCATTTATCTTAATGTTCTTTGGCTGAAATTTCAAAGTTAAGATATCAGCAAGGGGACTTCTGAGAATTATGTTATGGGTGATTGTCCTTCCACTGTAACTTTACCTTGTCCTCTTTCTTTGCATCTTTGTTCTCATAATTAAAAATAAAAAATTAAAAAAAAAAAGAAAGACAATTGCTGGGGCCGGAGAGATAGCATGGAGGTAAGACGTTTGCCTTTCATGCAGAAGGTCATCAGTTCAAATCCTGGCATCCCATATGATCCCCTGTGCCTGCCAGGAGCAATTTCTGAGCATGGAGCCAGGAGTAACCCCTGAGCACTGCCGGGTGTGATCCAAAAAGCACAAAAAAAAAAAAAGACAATTGCTTCATAAGCCATATTGCAAGAGTGACTTAGTTATTTTAATTCCCTCTACTTTTTCATTTATTCTATTAAAATGTATTCAAATGAAATTTCCTTTATGCATATGCATCATAAAGGAATAAAACCAAACCATTTACATTGCAATGTTACTTTAATAATCTGTAAAGAAAAAAACTAAAAAAAACCCAGCATCTAACTCTATCCAAATATGGGAAGAAGTAATGAACAAACATTTCAAATAAACATTCAGATGGCCAAATGACACATAAAAGGCTCTAAATGGGACCAGAGTGGTAGTGCAGATGTATGGCATTTGCCTTGCACGTGGCTGACTCAGGATGGAACTCGATGTGATCCCTGGCATCCCTTATAGTCCCCATGACAGTAGCGATTTCTGAATGCAGAGCCAGGAGTAACCCCTGAGAGCCACCTGGTGTGGCCCAAAAAACAAATAAAAAATTATCAGGTAAATGCAAATCAAACCTAAAATGAGATACCATCTCATTCCACAGAAACTGGTAGAAATCACAAAGAACAAAAACATCCAATGCTGGGTTTTTTTGGGTTAAGGGACATTCATTCATTGTTGACATGAATGACAATCTAGCCATTTTGGAAAATAATATGGATGTTTCTTAAAATTTAAGACTAGAAATTGAGCTTCCATCTGACCTCAAAAAATATCACTTATAGGAATATACCCTAGAAGCCCATAAACACATTGTCAAAAAGCCCTCTGTATTCGTACTCACAAGAGCTATAATCTGGAAAAAAACCAAATTCTCAAGAACAACAGATGACTGTATTAAGAAATAGTGACCCATTTACACAATGGAATACTATACAGCTGTAGGGAAAAATTAAGTAGTGAAATTTGCTTATACAGAAATGGATATAAAAAGTTTTATGTTGAGAAAAATGAAACAGAGGGAAAATGATAGGTATAGAATAATCCCACTAGTGTGTGGGATATAAAAAAAGATAGTATGATAATAATATCCAGAGATAATTGACAAGGGCCAGGAGGACCAGATCATGGTATGAAGCTTACCATAATTGTGCAGAGTGCATTTAGGTCAGAGAAGGGATCACTATGACAATAATAGTTGGAAATGATCACTCTGTAAAGAATTGGATGCTTAAAGGAGATAAAGTGTAAGAGTGATAACCCCCTCCAGTAACAATTTTGCAAATCAGTTTCTAAATGTGGAGGGAGAAAGAAAAAGTGTGTGTGTGTTTGTGTGTGTGTGTCTGCGTGCGTGTGCGTGTGTGTGTGTGTGTGTGTGTGTGTGTGTGTGAGAGAGAGAGAGAGAGAGAGAGAGAGAGAGGCAGACAGAAAGATGGAAAAGAAAAATGTCTCCCTCATAGGCAGGTAGGAAAGAGAAAGTCAGGAGGGAAATTGGGTACATTGGTGTACAGAAATGTATATATTAACTTAATCATGTATAACTTTGCATGTTTGAAAAATGGCCAACTGTACTATGAACATTGTACCATTATTTTTAAATAAATTAATTAAATAAATAAATAATTATATGCTCAAGGGTCAGAGAATTAGCACAGTGGTATAACATTTGCCTTGTATACAATCGACCAAGGACGGGTAGTGGTTCGAATCCCGGCATCCCATATGGTCCCCCATGCCTGCCAGCAGCGATTTCTGAGCACAGAGCAAGGGGAATTCCTGAGCACCGCCGAGTGTGACCCCTAAAAAATTATATGCTGAAAAGAAAACAAATAAAAGCACTGTTATCCAATCTCATACCTTTCAAATATGTGTAAAATAAAATAACACAACAAATTGATATCAGGTGGATGTGGAATTCTCTTAATGGGAATATAAATTGCCTAAACATTGGTCAAGTTAAAGCTAGGCAAACACTCTAATTACTTTTCTACTTCTTTTTTTTTCTTTTCTTTTTCGGACCACACCCATTTGATGCTCAGGAGTTACTCCTGGCTAAGCACTCAGAAATTGCCCCTGGCTTGGGGGGACCATATGGGACGCCTGGGGATTGAACCGCGGTCCTTCCTTGGTTAGCGCTTGCAAGGCTTACCTCTAGCGCCACCTCACTGGCCCCAACTTTTCTACTTCTTGACCCCTGTTTAATATCACCTGTTCATGGTTTTAGTTTAATAATATATTTTCTGCATAGATATATTTAAAATTGTATCTTCAAACAATAACAAACACTATTGCTCTTTCTACGAGCACTTCCCATAATTTACTCTTTCCCTTTTAGATAAAATTAGTGTACATATATTGTTAGTTTAGTTGAACCGGTTAGTGTATGTTATTTTTGTTTTGACTAGCTTAGAGTTCCTTACATTTCTATAAGAAAAGAAAAGTTTGGGACCGGAGAGAGCATGGAGGTAAGGCATTTGCCTTTCAAGCAGAAGGACGGTGGTCCGAATCCCGGAATCCCATATGGTCCCCCGTGCCTGCCAGGGCAATTTCTGAGCATAGAGCCAAGAGTGATCCCTGACCGCTGCTGGGTGTGACCCCCCCAAAAAAAAGAAAAGTTCACCTACTTTTATAGATATATCTATAAATATATATGGAATTTGATCAGTAGACATAGTGGTGAGCCCAGATTAATAAAGTGGTGTTCACTGGCCTGGTGGCAGGACCAATCTGAGTTTGTGTTTTTGAAATGATAGTTGCATGTGCCACACCAGCCATCTTACAAGAGAGAAGATACAGATGTGTGCAGGCACATAGCACCGGTAGTTTGAGTAGAATGGTGGGGGCAAGGAGCCATGCTTAGAAGAGCTGGAGGTGTTAGCTGAAATGAGCTGGCCTGATCAGGAAGTGTTGTTGGGAGGGGTCTGTGTGCTGAAATTTGCTTTTCTTTACATCATTGTGGGCCCAAAGGGAGTTTGTGTCTTTGATATGTCTGTGGTAGGTTTCCTACCAGCCACTGTCTTGGGAAGCAAGGTTTGAGATATGGTAGAAGTTTGTGAGCACATGGCAATATTGCTCTGGGTGGAGTACTAGGGGAAGGAGCCATGCTTAGAAACAATGGATTTCCTATGTGAGGTGAAGTGGCCTGTCTGGGTGAGTAGTCTGTTCAAATCTCGGTGCCAAGAAGTCATGTTTTCAGGCCTATTGGCATGCCCATCATTAATGGTCATGCTGACTATGGGAATGGTAGGTACTAGGACCTGTACAGTTGGTGAGAGCTTGCCTGGAAGTAATGGTGGCTGAACCTTGATGGGACAAATGGGGCAATTAATCATAGTGGACCCTGGCTGAATAGTTGATACCCTCTACTCAGAGGCAGATGAGGATTTGGATATTAATTGGCCCAAGGTGCTTGATGTGGGTCTTGGGACTCTCTTGGTCACTGTTTCTAAATCCAGGCCACAAAACCAGAGGCATAAACAAGGCCATGTTTTCCTGGAAACTTCCACAGCTGAGAGTTCCTGCTGGTAATTGATAAGCAAGAATGACTTCAGGTAATTGTCAAGCAAGAGTGAGCTTTAAGTCCAGCTTACTGAATATAATTTTTCTGTTTGATCAACTGGTTGCAGGCCCTATCTGAGTTTGGGTCCTAGACCTGACAATGGCATGTGCTTTATCATTCACCAAGCCAGGGACCATTGTTGGGGATGATGCAGATATATATGGTCACGTGGCACCACAATCTGGTTGGAGATGTGGGAGAAGCCAGGCATCTAAGAGCTAGAAGTGTTAGCAAAAATGAGCTGGCATGACCTGGAAGAGCAGTCAGGAGGCACCTGTGTGTTGGAAGTCACCATTGCTGGACCAATGATAGGTCTAACTTGCATTTGTGTCTTTGATGTTACTGCAGCAATTAAAGTCTGTAGAAGCCCTATCATTGGTCCAACAACATGTACAGAATACATATATTGTATATAAAAGGCATATATTTAAAGACAAAAATGTATGTTTATATGCACACATAATATAATATCTCTGTTATGAGGCAATTTTGGTTACTTCCATATCTTATATATGACAAATAAAATTGAGACAAACTTTGGAATGCATAAAATATATTATTAAACTAAAACCATGACCAATGTTTAGTCTCTGGCACTATATTGCCTTACAGGCAATGTGGGTGTGACCCTAGAGTTGACAACTTCCACCTGCAGAGCCTGAGCAATGCCTTAACCTCAGGCCCTACTACTGAAGTGCTGAACAGTTGGTAAAAGAAAATTAGTAGTTGGCACAGGAAACCCCAATAACTGCTTGTAGGCTCCCATCCCAAAATAAATTGTACCATAAGATTTCTAATACTGTCCAGTAATACAAATTTATAAGCAACACAATGTAAGTGCTCTTAATGTAAAAAATTAAAATGAAATATTTGTTTATTAGGATTTTTTTTTTGGCAGGGACATACCTGACAGCTATCAGGGGTAACTCCTGGTTCTGTTTTCAGAAATCTCTCTGTCAGGCTCAGGGGACAATATGGCTTCCAGAAATGGAACCTGCTTCCTTCAACAGGAAAGAAGAAGAAAGAAGAAAAGAAGAAGAAAGAAGAAGAAAAGGAGAAGAAAAGAAGAAGAAGAGGAAGAAGACAGGAGACAAAGAATATGTGACAGAACAGATTCAATTGTTTAGATATATTAACATTTCATTGGCATCCTTTTTTATGCACTCCTAAAACAAATTTTATCTATTATATGATTACTAATATATCCATGCTCTTAAAATTTTAATTCTCAGATAATGAAATTTGAGAACATTGCATTCACAATATTTCACTATAACAGAATTTGAAATGGAGTGAAAAATGCTTTGGTCCACTGCTGGGAGTGTGGACTGGTTCAATCTCTTAGCACAACAGTTAAAACCATTCTCAAAAATATAAGTATTGAGGCCTGAGAGATAGTACAGTAATTAGCTTGTTTTATATTGCACACAGCTGACCACAGCTTAAATCAAAACCAAAAATAATCCCCTTGTCTTTCTGAGTGCAAAGCCTAAGAAAACCCTGAGCACCACTGGGTGTGGCTCCAAAATAAAACAACAAAAAACTAATAACTGATGTTCCACTTCACCTAAAAATCCCATTTTTCAGTATCTATTCAGAGCACACACACTATTTTGGAAAGATTATTGGTGCCCTATGTTTACTGAAGCACTATACATAGTAGCCAAGATCATGAAATAATACAATTGTCAAAGATCAGATAACCAGATAAAGAAATTCTTGTATATAAATGCGATTGAATACTACTCAGCTATTAGAAAAGATTGAATCAACAAATTGCCATTGAGTGAATGCTAGAGGGATGAATGAAAAACAGTTAGAAGCAGACAAATACAAAATGATCTCTCATTTGTGGGATAAAATGAAACATAGTAAGAAAACAATAAATGGCCAAAGGCATCAAAATTGGAGAGTTGAGATAGAAAACAGCTTGTAGGAGAGGGGAGAAGAAGGGGCCTTAGGATATTGGTGGGTAAAGTAAGCATTCCTTTTAGATGATATGTGTCTGAAACTATAATTAACAGTATTCTAAATTACGATACTTCAAAATGGAAGAAATATTACTATAATTTAGAAGATACATAGAAAATTTTGTATACTATATATTATGAACCGTAATTTAGAAAGTACAAGGACTATTTTTGCTTTTCTGTTTTCATTCACTTTATATAAATTTAAAACAATAAAGATATTACATAAAAAACAGTGTAATGGCACATACAAAATATTTAATGATAATTATCAAAACTAAAGCATTATGAAAACTAAACAAAACAAATCCCTAAAATAATGCATACTAAATTTCAAAAAAGTATGTTATCATATATGATTTATATTTTATATTTCCCTCCAAATTATCTTTATCTATAAAAGTGAGAATAGATTATAAAATAGAATATCCTTTGATAGGTTAAGAAAAAATGGCACATTAGGGGCCAGTGAGGTGGCGCTAGAGGTAAGGTGTCTGCCTTGCAAGTGCTAGCCAAGGAAGGATAGTGGTTTGATCCCCCGGTGTCCCATATGATCCCCCCAAGACAGGGGAAATTTCTGAGCGCTTAGCAAGGAGTAAACCCTGAGCATCAAACGGGTGTGCCCCCCCCAAAAAAAAACCCGGAAAAATGGTACATTAATTAGTTTATAGCAACCAGAATATTATCAAATATTCTACAGAAAGTATTTCATAAGAAGTCATTCTTGGGGCCGGGTAGGTGGCGCTGGAGGTAAGGTGTCTGCCTTGCAAGCGCTAGCCAAGGAAGGACCGCGGTTCGATCCCCCGGCGTCCCATATGGTCCCCCCAAGCCAGGGGCGATTTCTGAGCACATAGCCAGGAGTAACCCCTGAGCGTCAAGCGGGTGTGGCCCAAAAACCAAAAAAAAAAAAAAAAAAGAAGTCATTCTTAAAATGCTTGTGTTTGTAAGCTTACTATTATTTAACAGTGTCTTATTGGGTATATAAACTTTAAAGAAAAAAAACAAATAGAAAAATTGCAAAATAAACAATGTGTTTTTTCCTATTTAGTTTTGGTAAAAGTCATATAATTATCATGGTACAGCAGTTCAGTTGTTAGTTTTGCATGCAGCTGAATTAGAGTATATTCCTGGCACTACATATAAATACTCAAGCCCTTCCAGATGTAAACCCGGAGCTCAGAATCAGTAGTAAATCAGAACTTCACTGGCTGTAATCCTAAAGCAAAAGATTGTATTATCCTTTGAAATGTTGCTCATGATTTTTTGTAAACTGTACAGTCATAGTTACTGATCCAAACCCTATTAGTCTTGAGTTAAATTAAAAATGTATGATTTTAATTTTGTTTAAATTTTTTTCTTTTATAAAATTCTTAACTTCTAAGGTAGGAGAGATAGTGCAACAGTTAGGGTATTTGCTTTGGATGCAGCTGACCCACATTGATCTATGATACCCCCTATGTTCTTCCAAAGCCACCAATAGTAATTCCTGAGCACACAGCCAGGAGTCACCAAAGATTTGCTAGGTTTGGTCCACAAATCTAAACTTCTATGAATATCACAGATTATTTTGTATTTTCACTTCAGAACTATAGTGGTCTCTTAGTGTTCCTATTAGATTTAATTAAATAAAATGGGTGTGTATATGAGGAGATTTCAAATCCTGAATGATGTTTTTGTGGGATCCTTATGATTTCAAACAAACTGAATTGATTTATGTCCCAAGAGATTAACTTGGCATTGGCTTAATTTATAAAGGGAATAAGTATATATAAAACATACTTAGTTTTATATTCAGTAAATGAGGAGCAAGAGCTATGAATAGTAAACAACCTAAATTAAACATATGTAGCAAGAGAAAACTGAGTATTCATATTTTATTTTGCTCATTCATTTTAGTTTTTTGGATATTATCAAATTATTCTTTTAGACCCATGATATAGTTCATTTTGAATTCAACATTTTTGAGCACATTGCCAAACTAATTTGCTAATTTGATAACAATGCTTGTGAACTGAACAGAAGCTGTCATAAGACAATATTTGTGAGGAATTTTTCACATTCAAGTTGGGAGTAGAGGGATTATAAGTCAGACCTGCCCACTAAAAACTTAAAGACAACTGAATTTTAAAATTAGGTAAACATAATTCAAACAACACAAATTAGGTACTATATGATCTGTAAGAGAGAACTTACCAAAAATGAGATATAATACATGTCAAAAAGAACTTTGGGAGGGACCAAAAGACAGCATAGTATGTAAGGTGCTTCCTTGCACAGTTCTTACTCTCTCTCTCTCTCTCTCTCTCTCTCTCTCTCTATATATATATATATATATATATATATATATATATATGTGTGTGTGTGTGTGTGTGTGTGTGTGTGTGTGTTGGTTTGTGTGTGTTTGTGTGTGTGCGTGCATATACATATACATATACTCATATAGTCCTTGGCATTCCATATGGTCTCTTGAGCCCCTCCCCCTTCAGAGAAATATCTGAGCACAGAACCAGGAGTAAACCCTGAACAAAGCAAGTGTTGCCCAATACTGTCCTCAAAAGAAAAAAATGTTTTAGAGAGATTAATCTGGCAACTGAGATGGATAAAATTGTAGAAGGCAGAAATTAGAATCAAATCTCTTAGGGATATATTATCAAAGTAAGTTTATACTTAGTTGATGATGGTTCCATGTTTTATGAATTTAATTGTCAACATCTTTAGAATATGCATGTATCATAATAGAGCAATGTGGTGGTTTTGAATGCATATAATACAGTGACCTTTTACTAGTAACTAGAGTAGTATTTTATCTCTTGACCTAGAATCTCTAAATACTTGTGCATACTCAGCCCATTCATCCCATTGGTGAGAAAATAACACTCCATCAAATCTTTCAAAGTCCTCTTAGCCAGTGAGGCTATGGACATTAATAAGTGAACTATTGAAATAAGTTACAGTTACAAAAATAAATTTAAAGATCAGTTGAGTTTTGGGTACAGGGAGTTAGGACATCTGATAGAGCACATGGCCAACATGTGTTAAATTCTAAGTTTCTTCTCTAGAAGCACATGGACTCCTTTGCATCTTCAGAGGTGATACTGACTGTCCCAAGTAATGTCAAGTAGAAGCATTGCTCTGTTGGGACCAAACACTAAGTTATCTGATTCAAATCACTAATTGATTCTCACTGGGAATCCAGAGGCCATCAGCTAGCGCTGGGAGTAGCATCTATACAACCACTTTTCAATAATAGATTGCATTTGTACTCACTAACCAAAGTTATTTGATAAACAATAAAAATACTAATACTTATTATATCAAAGCCAAAACATTTAGAGATCATAAATCAATTCTTTTCTTTTCTACCCCCCTTTATTTTAGTCAATTAATTCCTATAAATTTAATAGAATATAAAATCTATACACTGACAATGGATCTTGATTAAAGAAATTAAATAATACAAGGTAAATTTAAAGGTAAGTATAGTAATAAATTAATGAATTATTATTAAAATATTCTTTTATTTAACATAATGATTGATTAAATTCAACTTCTATTATAATTTCCATGGTAATTTTTACTGAAATATAACAATTATATAACATGTAATAATTGTAAAAGACATCATTCTCAAGAAAGAACCAAGACTTAGATACTATATGTCCTAATATTAGATTATATTTACAAAGATACAGCACACAAACAGTATATTAATGACAGAAATGGAGATTTCTAAAGGAATGATATTTGTTATTTAAAAAAAATCTATTCTCAAAAGACCAATAGTTTTTTGACAAAGAAGCCAAGAATATTGAACAAATATGTCAAAAGATGTAACACATATGTTACAACAAAGTTGGACTTCTCACTTAAACCATTAACAAATATTAACTTAAAATAATTTACAAATATAAATATAAGATTTAAATTCTAAAACTCCCTTAAGTTCTTTAACATCGTTCTTGTTGCTAAAGTAACTCTTTCAATAGTGCAGGTAGTAATAGAAAGAATAAACAAATTAAGACAAATTAGACACAAATGTTTCTTGATAGCAATGGAAATTTTCGTCAACGTATGAAAAGACCTTGATATCAGACCTGAAATCATAAGGTATATAGAACAACACGAAGGTAAAACACTCCATGACATTGAGACTAAAGGCATCTTTAAGGAGGAAACAGCACTCTATATATAAGTCGAAGCAGAAATAAACATATGGGAATATATTAAGCTGAGAAGCTTCTGCACCCCAAAGGAAATAATACCCAGGATACAAGAGTCACCCACTGAGTGGGAGAAACTATTCATCCAATAGCTAACAGATAAGGGCTAATATTTAAAATATACAAGGCATTGACAGAAATTTACAAGAAAATAAATCTAATCCCATCAAAAATGGGAAAAAGAAATGAACACTTTGTCAAAGAAGAAATTATAAATGGCCAAAAGGCACATGAAAAAATGTTCCACATCACTAATCATCAGGGAGATGCAAATCAAAACAACTATGAGGTACCATCTCACGCCACAGAGATTGGCGTACATCACAAAGAATGAGAACAAGCATGTTGGCAGAGATGTGGAGAGAAAGGAACTCTAATTCACTGCTGGTGGAAATGCTGTCTAGTCCAATCTTTATGAAAAGCAATATTGCGATTCCTCCAAAACCTGGAAATTGAGCTCCCATACGATCCAGCTATACCACTATTAGGGATGTACTCTAGAAACACAAAAATACAATACAAAAATCCCTTCCTTACACCTTTATTCATTTCTGCTCTATTTACAATAGCCAGACTCTGGAAACAACCAAGATGCCCCTCAACAGATTAATGGCTAAAGATACTGTGTACATATACACAATGGAATATTATGCAGCCGTCAGAAGGGATGAAGTCATAAAATCTTCTTATACATAGATATACATGGAATCTATTATGCTGAGTGAAAAAAGCCAGAGAAAGAGAGATAGACATAGAATAGTCTCACTCATCTAAGGATTTTAAGAAAAATAAAAGATAGTGTTGCAATAATTCTCAGAGGCAAAAGATAGGAGAGCTGGAAGATCCAACTCACATAAAGCTCACCACAAAGAGTGATAAATGTAGTTAGAGAAATAACTTCATTGAGAACTACCATAACAATGTGAATTAATGAGAAAAGTAGAAAGCCTTTTTAGAGCACAGGCAGTGGTGGGGTTGGGAGGAGGGAGACTTGGGCATTGGTGTTGGGAATGTTGCACAGGTGAAGGGGGGAGTTCTTTACATGACTGAAACCCAACTACAATCACATTTTTAATCAAGATGTTTAAATAAAGATATAAAAAAAACAAAAGTAAAAATACATAAAAATAAGTTCCCATGGAAAAGATAATGCATTTTAAAGTATACTCTGTTATAAGTTAATATCTTAAATAAAAAGAATCCAACCCAATGGAAAAGCATCAAAAAGGTAAAATTTTAAAATGAACAATGGAATAAAACATAAACTTTTTCAAAAAGACAAACTAATGTTCAACAAATATTTGATAGTTGTATTTTTTTTAGTCAGAAACAAGTTGGTACAGACATTATGAATGTAGCATGGGGATTTGGGGGAAATTATGAATATAAATGCCATAAAATTCAGTTTTCAACCTCTTGGTTTTTATTCAAAAACAAATAATTAACTTTATAACTCCTCATAGTCTTTCAATAGCAACTCAAAAGATAGATTTACTTTCTAATTTATGTGAACATTTTAAGCAATATTGTGATGAAAAATAATAATGTTTTTAGATCACAGATGGTGGCAGTTTCATATAAACAGTTTTCTATAAACTTGGTCTTAGTTTATTTCTGTAGAAATTTATTTTATTTATGACGATGCCAAGAAGAAAAGTAATTCTTTGTCAGAAGCACAGTGAATGTTAAAATATAACATAACAGAATGTAACAAGGATCAAATATAAGTGTATTACATATGTATTATAGATAGTATTATATGTATTTATATGCGTATATATACTCATAAGTTATGCATATATATGGTCCTATATATGAGGCAATGATACACATTGTTCACTATGCCATTTCATATATCTGAAACTCACCAGGCTTTATTCGGTGGCAAGTTAGAAAGATGGACAAAGTGTTGATGAAAATCCACAGTAATAAAAATCTCATAGATGCAAAGTCAATTACAGTCTCAAGTGAAGTTTGTGATGAAGAGATACTTGTTATTAAAGATTCCACACCTCAACAAGACTGACCTTCTCCTATGCTAGTATGTCAGAAAGCATGAAGTTTTTTAAAAATCCAATAAGACGTTTTCCCACTGTGGTTTCAATTGCCTTTTCAGATCTCCCGCAGTGTTCTGTTGCAGTTTGAGATAATGCAGATCATTCGTGTCCTCAGAGGGTCAAAGTGGCTTGTATTTACACTAGAATCATCTGAGAAAAAATTTCTACCTTGATCAATTTATCTAGATATATTTTTTACTCAAATCTCAACCTCCTTAGGCTTTGTAGACAAAATTTTGAACTGCAGAAACTGCCTACTTTCTGTAAAAATTCAACTGTTATTTTGGAAAATCATTCCTTTTATTTACCTTAATAAAAATTTATATACTGGGACCGGAGCAATAAAAAGCTGGTAGGGTGTTTGGCATGTGGCCAACACAGGTTCGATCTCTGGCATCTCAAATGGTCCCCAAGACGGGTAGGGTAATTTCTGAGCACAGAGCCAGTAGTAACCCCTGAGCACTGCTGGGTGTGACCCCAAAATATGTATAAATAAAAATAAAAATATCATATATAAAAGTTACATCAAGAAACAGCTGTGACTTTTTTTTTCAATAAATCATCAGGAGACTCAGTTCATTTAACACTTTGTAGTATTACATAAAAACAAGTATATATGGGGCCGGAGATATAGTATGGAGGTAAGGCATTTGTTTTGCATGCAGAAGGTCAGTGGTTCAAAACCCGGCATCCCATATGGTCCCCCGAGCCTTCCAGGAGCGATTTTTGAGCGTAAAGCCAGGAGTAACCCTGAGTGCTGCTGGGTGTGACCCAAAAACCAAAAACAAACCAACAAATAAACAAAAAACAATATATATATTACAACACTTGCTGTAGTGTTTCTCCTGTTTCAAAGGATCTAAAACGTCAATGAATAAAAGAAAATGTATTAAAAATAGAGCTAATGGAATGTTACCAATTTACCCATCTTTGTAATTTCTTCTATACTGCCATAATAAAATAGTGTATATCATTATCACAATCTTGTTACTTCATAACAATTTTTGTTTACTCTTAATGTTCTAATTGTATTCTATTATTTGAAACAGGGATTTTGTTAAAAGTATTTTTAAAATATTATTTCTAAACTATATAGTAGTCAATGAATTTTAGTTAAATAAAAGAAAACAGGAGAATATTTTTGAATAATAACAAATGAGTCAAGAAAAAGACCTCGTTCTATGGGGCCAGAGCGATTGCGCAGTGGTAGGATATTTGCTGTGCACGCAGCTGACACAGGACGGACCACGATTAGATTTCCCTGGAGTCCCATATGGTCCCCCAAGCCAGGAGAAATTTCCGAGTGTAGAGCCAGAAGTAACCCCTGAGACTGAGCATCACTGAAAAAAACAAAACAAAACAAAACAGAACAAAACAAAACAAAAGGCTCCGTTCTATTATGCCATTTTTTTTTTAATTTTGTTCTTCGAAATTACAAACATATTTGCATTTGGGTCTCAGTCATATATAGAAAGCTCCCTTCACCAGTGCAACATTCCCACCACAAAATCTCCCACATTCTTCCCCCTATATTTGAAACAAGGATGTACTTCTCTCACTCATTACTATCGTTATGATAGTTTTTAGTGTACTTATTTCTCTAATTGCATTCACCACCCTTTGTGGTAAGCTTCATATCATGGAGTCATACTTTCAACCCTCATCTCTATTGTCACTGGGTTATTATTACAATAATGTGTAACGTTATTATGCAATATCATGTAATATATTGCATGTTGTATGTGATTATATTATATATTATAGAATCATTAAATATGTAATAATTCTATTATGCCAATTTCACTAATATACTAAATAAGAGGTTTTGTCTTATACATAAACAAGACTTTAAACTATGTTTAATAGAACTGGAAGAAACTAAGACTTGACAAGTCTGAGGCTTTATTAATATGACATATTAATTTTTAAGATTTTCTTAACTGCTTCTCTGTGAATTCAGATTATTCTATATAATAATATTTCAAACACTGAGAGGTTTAGATAACATTCATTTCTTGCTGCTTTTAAGGCTAAATATCAGTTATTAGGGTACTATTCATTTAGGAGGGTTGGTTGAGTCCTTTATCCTTTTTTAAATACAGTCATCTTTTGATCGTTTCCACTTTGGGAGGATGGGAGATAGTGGATGGAAAAGGGTAATGAATGCACAGAAGAAGAGAGGGGGGAAAGAGAAGAGACTTTAGTTTTTTCTTAAAACTTCAAAAAGCGCATAATGGGGCTTCATCTTTTCTAAACTTAATTACTTCCCAAATTTCGTAAGTTAGGATATTAGAGTTTGTATATAGTTTAGGTGAAACACTAACATATGTCTGTTATAATATTTGATTAATTAGTTGAACATATATGACTTTGTGGTTATATGCATTATACTAGTATGTTATTTTTTTCTTCAAAGTTATGTAGTGTGGTGTAAACTACTAGATTAATCAATTGATTGCATCCATGTAAGTGAGCTAGAAGGCAAAGATAAACAATTGGATGTGCTCCTTTTAGATGAAATATAATGCCTTATTCAATTTAGTGAAGGCAATGAATTCCAGAAGGCAATAAAAAAGTAAAATTTTACATCCCTAATTTGTATTTTGTCTAAGATCCTTTAAGTGGTGTTGGTATTTACAATATTATGCTTATTGTCCAATTTTTTTTTAAAAAATTACATTCTAAATGTATAATCACAAAATCTTGAAAGTGGGGTCAGAGAGTAAGCACAGTGGTAGGACATTTGCCTTGCACACCCTGGACAAATGGTGATTCTAAATCTGGCATCCCATAAGGTCCCCTGAGCCTGCCAGGAGCGATTTCAGAGCACAGATCGAGAATAACCCCTGAGCGCTCTCAGGTGTAACCCCAAAACAAAAACAAACAAAAAAATTGAAAGCAACACATTCAGGAATTCAAGGTCATCAGAACTCATTCTATGTTGTATTACTGTAATATGATGTAAAGGCAAATATATAAATACACTTCAGTAATTTTTGAGTCTGAATTCCCAGATTCTGATTAGAATTAACAAATCCTTGCAATTTTAGAGTATGACACAATTATTTTGGATATTAAAATTTTAAAGATAAAATTTATTTTTCTTTTTGATATACTAGCAACTTTAGTTTTATATGGTTATTGAAAAATCGTTTTATTGAAAGATAAATAAGATAAGAGAGATATGAAAGTAGAAAAACATTTTGTGTTTCAAGAGAGAACACTGGCTACTCCAGAAAACAAAAAACCTAATTTATCAATTACTTTAGCATTTCACAATCTTGTTTGGGGCATTTTGACCGAAAGCTAAAGTAGAAAAATATGTGGTTTTTTTTTAAGTCTTTTGTTAGGACTATTGAGACTATAATTCTAAATGAAAAGAACATGTTGAAATGAAGAAAATTATACAAAGAAAAAATTATGCTTTGAGAAAACTGAAAAATCAAGATTGAAATGAAATCTCCTTATTTAAGAAAACTAATGATTTGTGCCAGATGATGAATAAAGAATTCAGCTTCATTTGTTACCACACTTACCTCCTAAAGGGACCACAGACTAGTTAAACATGCAGTCTGTTACAAATGCAACATCGATAAACAAAACTCAAATTCTCCCAAAAGAGACATTCAGATAAAGATGCAGGTGGAGAGTATGAGAAGATATACACAGTCAACTTGTTTCTAATTCAAAGTAATAGTTTTGTAGTGACAAAAATCCACATCATACTCAAAACAAATGTTAAGGAATGAAGAAGAGATCTAATTTCCTTTTTGTCTTTAAAAATACAGAATAGAAAAGTGCTCTAGATGCTTTTAGAATTTAGAAACCAAGTTATTTATAGTTAATATTATCCATGGAACAATTGATATTGGTTACTTTCTGTACCTCTTTAATTTCTATATATATTCATTTGAAAATGCTGAGAAACTTTGTGAATGTAATTTTAATAAAAATTTTGCCATATATAAACTTATGAGATTCTAATATTTTTATTTTGTATTATTTTTATTTCCTATACCTAGCAGTGCCCAGGTATACTTCTGAATTTTGCGTTGGAGTCACTACCAGAGGTGTTCAGGAATAATGTTATGCTATGGATTAAACCTGACACTCCTGCATGTAAAATGTAACTAGATCTTAAGATATCAATTTACACCTGGGTTTTTAAAATGTGTAAATTATGTTTATAGAAAAAAATTTTAAATGGTAATAAAATGAATTTAAATTTAGTGATATATTTATTGTTCATAACAATTACATGGTAGACATTTTTACTGATACTTGAATGAAGTACAATTTTTAACATATAATATAGGCCCTTTGAGAACTGAAAGGTGTTGAAATAGCCCTTTATTTATAATTTAAGTAAAATGTTGTGTTTCACAAATTTACTGATAGTTGAGATTTAAATACAAAATATTTCCTTTTTTTGGGGCCGGCGAGTTGGCGCAAGAGGCAAGGTGTCTGCCTTGCAAGCACTAGCCAAGGATCAGGACTGCGGTTCGATCCCCTGGCAGGGGCAGTTTCTGAGCGCTTAGCCAGGAGTAACCCCTGAGCATCAAACGGGTGAAGCCGAAAAACCAAAAATTTTTTTTTCCTTTTTTACACTAAGATTTCGCATTTTTATTCATTATCATATCTTGTTTTCACAATTCAATTATTGAAGATTGATAAAAAGCATTTTTCATTTTACTGAATAAAATGACTGTCAGTTCCCCAGTATATAAATTTTTCTTTTTTATTAATATCTTTATTTAAACACCTTGATTACAAATATGATTATAGTTGGGTTTCAGGCATGTAAAGAACATTCTCTTCACCAGAGACACAAAATATTTCAACAACAATCCCACCACCAGTGCCAACTCCCATCAGCAGTGTTACCATATCAGTCATTCCCCATCCCTCAATCAACAGCCTCCTACAGACTCCTTGCCTTGAAAGATATATTAAAAATTAGTGGTGAAACCGCACTTTTTAAAACTCTGATATTCAAAATTCAAGAGGAGTCAATATATGTATATGTAAAATATTTATTTGGAGGGAAGGGTGAGTTGCATCATAATGGCTGTGTTTAAGGCTTACAAGTATCTTATGTGGCATGGCTCCAGGGACCATATGGGCTACTAGAAATAGAATCTAGGTTGGCCATATGTAAGGCAAGCACCCTACCTCCTGTATATTGATCTGGCCTCTATTTGTAGTTTTTTTAATAATATCTTTATTTAAACACCGTGATAACAAACATAATTGTAGTTGGTTATAAGTCATAAAAAGAAAACTCCTCATTCCTACCACCAATCCCCCTAATCCCACCTCCCCAAAAACTTACAGAAATAAAAAGACTTTTAAAATTTTGTTCCTTTAGTATTTGTATTTTAAAGTAAGTTGATTCTTTATTCATACGTTTCTTTCTCTGTAAAAAAAATAAAATCTATTTAACTCTATTTTCTTTAAGTTTGAGGAGGTAAGCCTCAGGTAACCAACCTGATTTGGTTACTGCAATTATGCTGAGACAAGCACAACTTTCAGTTTGAGAGAATTGGTGAATATAGAGCTGGACATTACCCAGAAAATTCCAAAACATAGTTAATCACAAGTAGGACAAGCAAGACTCATGTTTGACTTAAAGAAACCTAAGTCTGTAGCTTAAGAGAAAAGGCATAAAAAATCAACTGGTTTCAAGGTGACTTCAGTCTGAGACTAAGAGGCCTTAATAATCTCAGAGAATCTGAGTATTTTCTTTTAATTCATAAGAAAGTCAAAACTAAACTAAACTGAATCTACTTCCTGAATTTATAATAGGAACAAACTTCTTTCATATATATTTCCCAGTTTATATAAATGAAAATATTAAATTTCATAAGCATTTACATTCAGTTATCCTTACACTTCTGTTGAATATTTATTTTTGTAGTATCTTTTTTGAAGATGAGTAAATTTATACAAAATGTTATTGCTAAATAAAACATGATAAATTGTGCTTTTCCTAGCTAAATTTGACATGTGAAATAAATGTGATATTTTAAAAAGTCAACATTTTTAGATACAAAGCTTATATATGTAGTTGGCCAACAAAATGAGTTCACAAACCCTTTGAAATTCTGTCTACCCCAGATAGAGAAAGGAAGGCTAGTTAAACTGTAACATCATTTAGATTATTCTTTGTTGATATGCAGGCTGTAGGAACCCTACATCACAGACCTTTTTGTTTCATGAGTCACAAAGTCCCTTTCCTAATAAATACTACTTTCAATAGTGGTTAAAACCATATGAAAATCGTAATTTTCAACTCCGAGCCCTAGGCTTCTTGTTTCAAAAACTAGTCATGCAGTACATGGCCACAAGATGGGAGTACAACTTTTGTTTGGTTTAAGAAACTGGCCTTTGCTTTCACCCTCCTTCCCAATTCCCCCCAGTTCATTGTGAACAAAGACTTTTAATAGAGTTTCTTCTAACTTGAATAAAACAATGGTGGTCATTTTTTCTTTATTACTATTAACCATAACTCAATAATTGGAATGCCTTTTGCTAAAATTTAGAAATCAAACATGAAAATATTGATAAAAAAAGTTCTTTGTTTTTCAAATTTCCTTTATGTTTTGCTAATGTTAGGTCCTCTTCCAAACTATATTTTAGATATCATAAACAATTTGAATTTAACTTCTATTAAAATGCTCTCATCTTATATAGACAATGATGTGTACCAATTTAATGTTGCCTTCTTTTATAGATATTTATCTATTTTATGTCTGCAGAGCAATGAAGACATTTATGTAAGTGGAAGCAATAAATTAAATAGTTCAAAGAAACATGTAAGGGTTTAAATCACCAAAATATTGAATGGTTAGAAAGGTCTCTAAATATTGCTTATTTTACAATAAATATTGCAGGATTACTTCATAAAAAATTATTGGTTTTGCTTGCTTTGTTTGATTAGGTATACCAGTAATGCTTTTGTGTTATGTGCTTATTAAATTTATTCTGACACTTGGATTTACACTTAGCAAGATTATATGTTTATGTTGGGATTGTAAATACATGGAAACACACATGCTAATACAGCCACTCTTTGAGACTAAGTGACTGACACTTTGGTTAGCGAGATGAGACATTCTCAAGGCAGTTGATATTCACTAAGGTGACACACCTAAGGGATCCTAAGTGGTGCTAAAGAGAAAGAGCTTCTGTATCCCTATGGGAGAACAAAAATGAAAAATAGATATAAAGGTTGAGAATAGGCATATATTGGCCCTTCAATTTCTTCCAAAAACCAAACCAAACAAACAAAGGGACTCAGAGTTATAGTACAGTGGTATGGTGTTTGCCTTGCATGCAGCCAACTAGGTTCCATCCCCCGCATCCTCTGTGATACCTTGAACCTGCCAGGGGTGATTTCTCACTGTAGAGCCAGGTGTGACCACTGAGCACTGCTGAGTGTAGCCCCCAAAACAAAACAAAACAAAACAAAAACAAAAACAAATCAATTTTAATTTCTAGATTCCTGTTACATGAATGAAGAGTATGCTAATAGATAGCACTATTGTCATTCCAACAAATGTTAGATGTTGTGGAATGATTTACCCAAACAGGTTTTTAGTTTATTTTTTTTCTTTGCATTTTTTTTTGTTTTTATCCTATTAAGTGCTAAAGATGTCACAGATGCAGATACATTTTACTCACATTATTTATTTTCTTTAGTCCAATGTCCTCTCTATAAATTCCCCATTCTGCAATGAATATAAGGATCAAAAGACAAAGGAGGCAGTTGAAAAGTTGAAGGCAGGAGGTAAAGACACTTGCCTTGCACAAAACTGATCATTATTCAGTTCCAAATACTGCCTATGTGATCAACCAAACATCATTATGAAAGGCGCCTGACTTCAGGACAAAGAGTAGATTTGAATATCAACAAGAGTGAACCCTAAATAGACCAAGAACAAAAAATACCAAAGGCTTTGTTGGACTGAGCAGAAAGTACTTTGTAATAATACAAAAGTACTTTGTAAATAATATAAAGATCTTAATCATAAATGTATAAGGTTTGATAGATTATTATACTTACATATTAAAATCTTTCATAACTGTATTGAATTTAAAAGATTAAGGTATAATAAAAACAGTTAAATAAAAAATAGTAATTAAGAGAGACCACTAAGAATAAAGCTAGCACAAGCCCTTGAGTACCATTGAGTCTGTATATCTCAAATTCCCTCCTCTCTCAAATTAAATTCCAAGGAGTATATACTAGTTGACATAGGGTATTGTGCTATAAATTCCATGTTAGTGTATTAGAGATAATATTTCTCATATTACTAAGTACTATAGTCTCATAATATAGTAAAAGTGTTTTTCTCCAAGTTAACTATTTTCTAAACATGTAATATGAGGTTCTGGCTGAGAGGAAAATAAAAATAAAATCAGCTTTAAAATTTTAGTCAGTGACTGGGAGGGGTACAGAATAGCTGAGTAAAAAAGAGAAGCACCCATTTTTTTCTTTATATTTTATTTAAACACCTTGATTACATACATGATTGTGCTTGGGTTTCAGTCATGTAAAGAACACCAACCATCACCAGTGCAACATTCCCATGACCAATGTCCCAAATCTCCCTCCTCCTGACCTGACCCCCGCCTGTATTCTAGACAGGCTTTCCATTTCCCTCATACATTCTCATTTTTAGGACAGTTCAAAATGTAGTTATTTCTCTAACTAAACTCATCACTCTTTATGGTGAGCTTCCTGAGGTGAGCTGGAAATTCCAGCTCTTTTCTTTTTTGTGTCTGAAAGTTATTATTGCAAGAATGTCTTTCATTTTTCTTAAAACTCATAGATGAGTGAGACCATACTGCATTTCTCTCTCTCTCTCTCTCTCTCTCTCTCTCTCTCTCTCTGACTTATTTTACTGAGCATAATAGATTCCGTGTACATCCATGTATAGGAAAATTTCATGACTTCATCTCTCCTGACAGCTGAATAATATTCCATTGTGTATATATACCACAGTTTCTTTAGCCATTCGTCTGTTGAAAGGCACCTTGGTTGTTTCCAGAGTCTTGCTATGGAAATAGTGCTGCAATGAATATAGGTGTAAGGAAGGGGGTTTTATATTGTATTTTTGTGTTCCTAGGGTATATTCCTAGGAGTGGTATAGCTGGATCATATGGGAGTTCGATTTCCAGTTTTTGGAGGAATCTCCATATCGCTTTCCATAAAGGTTGAACTAGACGGCATTCCCACCAGCAGTGGATAAGAGTTCCTTTCTCTCCACATCCCCACCAACACTGTTTATTCTCATTCTTTGTGATGTGTGCCATTCTCTGGGATGTGAGGTGGTATCTCATCGTTGTTTTGATTTGCATCTCCCTGATGATTAGTGATGTGGAGCATTTTTTCATGTGTCTTTTGGCCATTTGTATTTCTTCTTTGTTAAAGTGTCTGTTCATTTCTTCTCCCCATTTTTTGATGGGATTAGATGTTTTTTTCTTGTAAAGTTCTGTCAGTGCCTTGTATATTTTGGAGATTAGCCCCTTATCTGATGGGTATTGGGTGAATAGTTTCTCCCACTCAGTGGGGGGCTCTTGTATCCTGGGCACTATTTCCTTTGAGGAGAAGCACCCATTTTTTACCTTAAAATGGAATACTCTAACAAGTGGGTTCTTCTTAAATTCAACATATTTTTCAATAACCCAAGATAATATTAAAGGTAAGATATAAGATTATTTTGACCTTTAAAAATCTAATTCTGACCTAATTACTATACAAAGTCAAACTTGAGTCAATATTTAGTAATGTCTTTGAAAAAGAAACCCACATTTTTATTTTTAACCATCAACTGAAGCATTGAGTTTTCATATAAATTTATAGTTAACACCAAGTCAAACCAAATTCCTGGTTCTAGATGTGTGTCTGTTCCATGGGAGTAAAACTGTTATTGTCTCACGGAGAAACTGTCTTGCCACATCCAAACACAACTACCCTTATCTGCATCCCAGGCCATAAAATTTTCTGGACCAATTCCCATTGAATTTTTGATTCTAAGATATGATTTCAGGCAAGTCCCAAATTATGATATTCAGATTCAAAATGTTCTCTGGAGACATGAATCCCAGGAGTGTGTGGCTAAAACAAACAAATGAACAAAACTTGTAGTTAAACAGTGTAGTTGAAACACTCTTGGACTGTATCTATTTTAACATGTCAAATTGGTTAGCAAAAGGTATGTTATGTCCTCCAAATAACTGTAAAGAAAAATAGGTCCTTTGACTATGGACCCACATACAATAAATGTAACTCCCAACTTATTTTTTTCTTCAGCATATCTTAATATTTATCACTGTAGTCTCAAACTGTTATGGGAATATTTTTTATTCATCCATTTAGTCTTTGTTCTTATTCCAATACAATATATTCATGAAAATGCCTGGTCTATAAATTAACTTTTATTAAATACTGTTTAAGCTACTATAATTGTTTATGTTGCATCATTTTCATACTGGTTAGTTGCATCACTTTTTTTAGTTTACATTATATACTTATATAGCCAAATAGTATATAATTTCTCAAGTATGTTTTGAAATAAAAAGGTTTTATTTATTTTTCTGCCATGACATAAAATTATAGTTTGTTTCACAGACATCACATGTACAAAATTAGTTGATGCTTAATTAGTTTAACAAACTATTCTGAGTTTACTTTATGAAAACTAAAATAACATCACAATATCTAAAGTATTAGAGTACATTTACTCTAAATTTATAGAAAAGCAAAAAACTCAAACATGGAACTCCAGGGAGATTATTACTATTGCTCTTTTGTTTTCCTTTAATTCTCCTAGGTGGCAAAAGAAAAAATGAAACACAATATTGCTATGAGATGTCAGAGGAAAAATAACATCCATTTAATCACTGAAGTTAAATGTTTTTATTTTTATGCGAAGTAAAGGATATTCTTCCAGTAACATAGATTTTTAAAGTTATTAGAATATTTTTCCCAGCATTAGAATTGGCTCATCAATCAGAGATTGCAATAGAGCTCTTTGCAGATAAGATACAATAGGAAATATCTAAACTGAAAGTTAGTCCTATAAATATTCATATGTGGAGGAGATCAACTAATAAATCCAAGTAATAATTTGCTTAGATATTATATTTTATTTCATCTAAAATTAAATAGAACATGAATTAGAAAAAAATCAATTCATCTTTATCTTAAGTTTCAGAAGAAGGTTTCTACGGCCTACATTTATTTCCTAAAATCTCTTTAAAACATTTTGCAACTCTTTTGAATTATGAGAATGCTAATATATTATGTGACCACATCTTATCTCACAGTAATGTAACCAGTCTGAATGTGTGAAGAATAATACTTTCTAACTGTATGAGTAGAGAGTATTTCCAGGATAACTTGGGAAGGCACATTTAAAATAAGTTATTTTATATTTTTATGCGGAATATTTGTATGAGTCATTTCTTCAATGATAATTGTCAAAAAGTTTAAGTTGGCTTCAAAGTACTTTTAAATTAATATATATATATATATATATATGTGGATACATATATATACAGCCAGTTCAGTAGGAGATACATTTTGTGCTTAACAGAATTTATTTTTAAAAGTGTAACTGAAAACAGCAAGTGAGAATATCAGAAAAAAAAAAGCCATCTAGCATTTTAATAACCAGACAAAAGTACTCTACTCAGAAATACTGCCTTGGACAAAGAAGAAAGTCAAACTGGAAATGGTAAAGGTATATGTGTACACAATAGCACTTATGGATAGCTCCCAAAGGCACAGGGCTTACTACTTCTAAAAAGTACCCACTATTAAGGTGACACAGGTCTTGTCCCTTGAGCCTCCTTAAAGAAACAACAACTGCTCAGTAACAGTGTAACAGATGTTAAAAAGAATCATTAGCAATCTAAATGTATTTCTGAGCAGATGTCCCACTTCTGCTCTGGCTAACTTTGGGGGGATTGAACTGGGATGCAGTAAGAATGGGGAAAAGGATGAAAAGCTGAAGAGAATCAATATAATAAGCAGATATTGAGACTTATTCATCTACAAAATATATAAGCATATATTGTATACTATAAATATGAAGGATTGAGGCATTATATTTCTGCAATATATTAATATAACATATATGTTAATTATTGCTGATTAATAAAGCGGTAAGATAAACAAGAGAAGTATTAAACTCACTTTGCTCCATCAACTTGGTACAAAGCTTGAATCAATGAGAGGAAAAGGCCAAGCAGTATTATAGACAAATTTAATGCTAAAATTGCAATTGTGCATTTTTCAATAGATATCAAAAGGGAATCAGAAGCTAAGAAAGAATCAGTGAAAAGAATGAAAATGAGGAAAACTATTCCACTAGTGATATGAACCTATGAAAGGAGTAAAAAGTTATTAGATTAGGTGACTGTAGTTGCAACTTTATTTCCTTAGGGACGAAGATAGGAAGGTTTTTTCCCAAGCATTTTCTTTTTCCTGAAATGGCTGAGCTTAAAAAATTCTCTGTGTAGAGAATCTGTAACCTACAATTCCTCATCCAAGACTCTCCTTTCTTTACAAATAAAATAGAATATATATAAATATATGTCAATTAATTGTTTCTGCTTTCAAAGAACCATTATAAGTGTTTTAGAGTAAAAACAAAGAGGTGTTAGCAGAATATAATCATTCTTATGATTGTTTCTTTTAAATAAGCAAAATAATTATAGACTATGGTAAAGTTATGGCCATTAAAGTATAGAACACTCAGTGAAAATATAAATGTGCATTTGAGATGTATTTATACTTCTAATACTGAATTTATTAACAGTTAATTTTTTACATGATTCCCCTAGTTAAATCATTTTAATAAAGATTTTATAATATAAATTATATGTCAAAAATAGAAAGTATTCCTAGAATTATATTATGACTAATTTATATATGTGAAATATAAAATATCTGAAAGGCAAATATAAATTTTGCCAACTAAATTCATATTTACTAGGTATCATTTCACTTTTTTCTTCTTAGTAAAATGTCTGAGTATAGAACATCATGCTAATACAGTATTGGGAAAATAAGCAGTTTAAAATATCAATTTTGAATGACAGGTTACATTTATTTATATATTTTTCAACATTAGAAACTACTATACATCAAATGGTATGTTAGATATTAAGAATCACAAAGATTAGGGAAATGTATTACTTATAAATCTTTCAAGGTTTAATGAATAAAAGTCTCATACCTTTAAAAGGAAAATAACAAATAAGTAATACACAGGATTTATTGAGCTCTGAGAATGTAATTGGGGACACATTCTTATCTGAGCAAGTAAGGAAATAGAGAGAAGTGAATAATTGTTTCTGGCAGGCAACTATATTTAAGTTTCAGAAGTGTGGCAAGATTATATAATTTATCAAAACAATGCCAATTGAACTAAAATGTACTTATCAAATGCCTTAAAATCTAGTCTTTCTAAAATTGATTGGACCTGCTTATTTCAATATTTAATTTTCTGTTAATTCTGTACATATTCATGGGAAGTTTCATAATATCAAAAAAGCATTAAGGATATAATAGATGTAATTTCCTTTATATAGGTAAGATAATATAGTTTAAATTGCTAAATCTTGGGAGTTTGAGCATTTCTATTTCTCCAATACAACCATCCCCACAGAAACAGTGATAAAAATCATTCAGTTATTAATCTAATGTCAGATGCTAATGTAGCATGGTTACTAAAACTGATATTTTAAAGATGTAATTGGAAAATAATTTAACAAAACATGTTCAATAAATATGCAGGTAGCAATAACCATCATTACAAAAACAGCAATAAAAACAAATTTACTATATAATCCTTACCATGTGCCACACTTTTTATATTTTATTTTATCTTTCTATAGATCATAAAGACGCTACAGACATCATCTCCATTTTACAGATATATAAATTGAGGTAGAGAGAGGTTTTTGCTTAAGATATCATACTAATGGCTGATAAAATTATACTTAATTATTCAACGTAGGTTGAAACATGGTATTGCTTGTAGGCTAAAACACATCTGCCTTCCATTTAAGAAAATGTGAGTCTCTGGTAGGAGAGGAAAAATGATTCAGATATATAAATGGTTCATAAATAAGAAATCTTCATCTATAATATTTGTGTGCTTGAATATTAATAATCTTTGGCATCATTTTAAAAATAAACACAACAATGTTATATTAGAGTAAGGAATTTTGTTTTTCAGTTGAAACCAATTGTCTATAGAAAGTGATAGAATTCAGACTTTTTTTAAGTTAAAAATTTGTGGATAGGCCCTAAGCACTGTTTCTGTTCTTTAGTCACACTTCCATGAAAACGAACTTTGGATCTTGAGATGAAAAAGATCTATTAGGTCATCTTGTCCATCTCACTGCCGGTAGAGAATTGCTCCCGACAGTAAAGAAGTTAACTTATTGACAGCACTCTTTAAGTAGCAATTTACCAGGTGAATCCCTAAAGGCAAGAATGACTTCTCTGGTTTATCTGTGCCTTCTTATCATCAGTATAGTAAGGAGACCCATTTAATCTTCTTGGCTGAATGAAAGAAGTAGGATTCTTGAAATGTTTCTAAACTGCAGTAGATTAAAAATACACCTAATTACTCATGTATCATTTTATTCAGGAGCACTGATATACTTTTTAATTTTGGCTATCTTGAATGCATACATATGTGTTAATATATTTGTGTGCATATATTTAAGACATTTTGCAATTCTAAAATACCAGAATTATTATTTTATAAGTTGAGTTTATTAATCTAAAAAAAAGAAAATATATAATTGGATGACACCAGGAACATAGGGAAATGGGTCTTAAAATATTTTTAATAAAGAACTTCTTGAAAAACATATTTTAAACATGTTTTAACTATTTCATACATAGAAATTCATATTCATACTTAGAAATTTACTGAGATTCTTTGTTTTCAAACATGGTATGAGTATAAATATTCTTTTCATGCATATTCTATAATTTAATACAAAATAGTACAAAGATGTACATGTATAACTGTTAATTCTATACTGTTTGAATTTTAGGATAACTGGTAGAAGGCTATCTACATTATCTTCAGGGAACGAGGACATCTTCTAACAATTTTCAGTCAAATGAGCAGGAAGGTTCAATGTAAGAAACCAAGGATATGTCAGGCCCTACAATCTTAGACACAAATATGTCCTAAATTGGTGACCTTCAAGCTTATCCCTAGTAATAGTGGTTAAAGGAATAAAACTTTGCCTCAGAAATGTCTTGTATGTACCTTTTAACCTCTATAATACTGTCTAGACCTTTAATTTCAATTTTCTTAAAGAAGTGGAACTAGTATGTTCTATTTCTGGCTGGAGACTAAATTTCTGTCAATACTGAGGTTTATATGGTTTTATTCTCATTCACTATTCTTCAAAATCTAAGTTTTAAGGTGCCTAAGCTATAGTATAGCAGAACAGAAAGGGCATTTGCTTTCTATTGGAAACTCACCTCATCTACCCTGTACACTGCCAGAACTGATTCGTGATTGCAAAACCAGGACAGTATCAGTTGAATAGACACTGAATATGGATCAGGGCCTCCTGTGGTTCACTCTAGGGATTAATTGAATTCCAGTTGTCTTTCTGCAAGGCAAACAACCTAGCCCACTCTATTATCTTTCCAAACTCTATTTTTTTTCTTTAAACAATGTGATTACGAACTTGTTCACGATTGTACATTTACAATGTACACCACCTTTCACCCATGAATGTTTTTCACCAGCAATATCCCTGTTTCCCTTTCTCTGTCCCCCCAGCCTGCTTCTATGGAATTATTTTGCTCCTCTCTCTTATATCCCACATGATTCCTTTTTCCCCTTTTAGACACTACTATCTATCACTTTATCTCCATCCAACACACACTTATTGTTCATAGTGATCTTTTCCAAATAACATTATCATAGTGGTTCCTTCTCTACTCTAATTGCACAACTCCACTATTGGTAGCAAGCTTCTTACAGGTACTCAGGTACTGGTCCTCCTAGCCCTCCTCTCATTGTCTCTGATTTTAACCAAGGTAAGAACCCTTGATTTTTATATTCAATGCATTAAATGACTTTGAATACGAATACAGTTGATTTTAACACTGAAGATCTCTCTCTCTCTCTCTCTCTCTCTCTCTCTCTCTCTCGCTTCATTAAGTAATATGGTTAGTAGAAAAGGATTTTACCTGGCTTATCCACAAATTGTTTTCATATAACATACTAAATCACAATCATTTTAAAGTTTTTTTCATTTGGATCCTGTTTTAGAAGTAGAGTAAAAATTTATGCCATGCAATTATTTGTTTCCCAGTGATTATTTTTATATTTCTTCCAGGGGCTATTTTACTAGCAATCATCATCATCATCATGTAATATCTCAACAATAAAATAATGAAACAAAAGAGAAGAGATGATAAGTTATACATTGAATATTTATTTCTGTTTTACTACCATTCATATATTTGAAAAATGAACATTAAAATGCATTAAATTAAATCAAACTAAAAATTATAAAAAGTGAAGACTCAATTTTATTTTGTGTGTGATAAATGTGAGGTTCTTGAAATATCTCTCAATATAGATAACTTATGGATTTATTTATATGATAATAAAATATTTAAAAAGCTGATGATAGAAAAATTTAGGATTCAGCAGATATAAGGAAGAATTGATTGATGGTGTGTTGCAACTTTCGTGGGAGTCCCCCGACCCGCGGGGGTGTGGAGATGAAAGTTGCTAGTTATTAGTGGGTTCACTCGAGCAGAACCGACCTGTAAAGAAGAACTAGAGAGATTAGTAAAAGAAGCCTTCAAGACAACACATGCTGTTCAAAAAGGGGAAGTTTATTGTTGGGGGATCAGCTTTTAAGGGCTGAAACACGTCAGGGGTGTTACAAATTTTACACCAATCACAGTTACAAGCATTCATTAGCATAAATTGGGGCAGGTAGTAGGGAGGGGCAGAGGTAGACCTGAGCACGTTTTACTAAAAGGCATAAGATTCAAACAAAGTTCTTAATAATGTTTGCTAACACAAAGGCAAACTCTATATTTTTCTTTCTGGCTGGATATATTGGGCTGCTCTGAATTACTTTATTTTTGTCTATTTCCTTTATTCTCAAGGCATGGGCCTTTTGGTCACGTGGGTGGCCAGATTAGGAATTACTGAGGTGTCCTATGTTCCAGGTTTCATCAGCTAGGCTCCCCACAGTGTGTGAGATCAAAGATAGTCAATAATAAATTGTTACATGGAATATGTTTCAGATCAGTTTTTCTGGCATATAAATTAAGTACTCAAAAACACATAGAGGCTGTTTCAGGCAATTTCATTTGTCATGATTCCTTTAAAAATCTAATATACTACCCATATTTAAAATTATTATATATTCAGCAAAAGTTTAATTACTTTCACTGATATTTTTACAAAGGAAAAAGGACAGTCAAGGTAGAGCACATTCTTTTGGTAACATAAGGAATTTAATGATTTTTTTTTATTTGGAAGATTGATAGGACATATCATTGTGCTTTATTTGGAATTATTCAAAGTTCTTTTTTGCAATTCAGTTTATAAAAGGTTTATGGTCAGATTTTTGACATTAAAAATTGAATACAGAGAAAGGTAGGTAGCTATTAGCCAATGAATAAAACTTTTGAACTATATGATTTTCTGTACTATATGCCATCCATTTAATAGAAGGAAACTAGTAGTATACCTAGGTTAAATCTTAAGTGAGATAATAAATCTTAGGTGTAGATTTATAATCTATAGATTATTTTTAATTAAAACAAATTATAATTATAATATATAGAATATATATTGCACTGGAGAGATAGCATAGAGGTAAGGCATGCAGAAGGATGGTGGTTTGAATCCTGGCATCCCATATGGTCCCCTAGCCTGCCAGGAGCGATTTCTGAGCATAGAGCCAGGAGTAACCCCTGAGCGCTGCCGGGTGTGACCCAAAACCCCCCCCAAAAAAATATATTGTATAGATCATAATAATCATAATATAATTAAATTAATGATAATATATCTTTATATCTATGGATATAAATATACATAAATTTACATATAACAAATCAATAAATTATAAGCATAATGTAATATTAATTGATGATATTTTAAATTTGATAGTAATTTAATAGTAAAATATAAATATACTTATATTGCTAAATGATATAAATATGTTAATTTATTAATATAAATATGATTATAGTATATTTTAATAATTTATAGATAATTATGATAATCTATTATATTCTATAATCTAAGCTACTGTCTATTTCTTTTTTTTGTTTTTTTTTGTTTGTTTGTTTTTGGGCCACACCCGTTTGACGCTCAAGGGTTACTCCTGGCTATGTGCTCAGAAATCGCCCCTGGCTTGGGGGGACCATATGGGACGCCGGGGGATCGAACCGCGGTCCTTCTTTGGCTAGCGCTTGCAAGGCAGACACCTTACCTCCAGCGCCACCTACCCGGCCCCTAGTGTCTATTTCAATGAGGATAAAACACGTGTTTGTGAAATTCCTCTTATTTAGAAGTGACTGAAAGAAACAGAAGGGACCACAGCTGCATGGGGGACCTGAAGGGATCATAAGGGCATGGAGAATCAACATTATCCTGGCTTTCTGAGGTAAGAAATCAAATACTGCTGCTGAAATTACAAAGCAATCACTGATGGTTTCCCAGACAGGAAGGAATAAAGAATTTATTTTAGCACTGATGTATTGGACTCAATATATCTGAATATTCTCAGAGATTAATTTCCAGCTTTGAAATGGTTACATCCCTTGGATAAAAAATTTAGCTTACACTGGTTGTTAAAAGTGAAACAAAAGTCTTCATTGGATTAAATAGATGGCTATATTTGGTTTATATTAAGATACATTTTTGCTGTTGCCAGTGTAAAAAGGCCATTGGGCATACTAATATTTTTTCTTTTTGTTACTTGGGACATTTCTGCTGAAGTTTCAGAGTTACTCATGGCTGTGCACTTAGGAATTATTAATGGTGCTCCTCAGGATGCCAAGCACCGAACCTGTGTCAGTTAACTGTAAGGCAAGTGGCCTACCCACTATGCTAGAATTCTAGATGGGTCTACATATTTAATCATATATATTGTTTGTTACTCAGGTTTCTATGAGAAATTATTTGTCATTATATATAGTTTTAATGTTGTTAATTTGAGTGGGGGAGTTGGGATTCTCTCAGGGGTTACTCTTGCTTCTCTACATTCAGAAATGGCTCCTGGCAGGCTTGGGGGACCATATGAAATACTGGAGATCAAACCTTTGTTCATCTGGTTAGATCAAATGTAAAGCAAAGTCTTTACCTGCTGTGCTATTGCTCTGACCCCAAGTTGTTATATATTTGTATCTCGGTATAAAAGCTGCTAAATTAAGCATACAAACATGATCTCATCATTACCAGTCCATTATACTCTCCAATTAGATATAAACTGACAAATAAACCAATATTTTTCATCTTGTCTAAGGTTTATAGCCAATCTGAGAACAATCCCCCTGACTACCTTAACAATAAGATGAATAATTTTATTAACATTATTTAAAAACTGCTTAAGAAGTTCATAATATGAAGAAGAGAGCTCAGATCAGTAATCTTATTCATAAGAGTCTTTGCAAAAGAAAAAGTTCTTAATCAGTGCTTCACCTTTAGTTATATTATCACTGACTCAAAGTGAAATCTTTTTTACATGTTCACTATTAAAAGGAATTTTTATTCAGGCAACATCATTTTATTTTCCAAATACTATTTAATTTTTGCTTGTATGATATTAGATGTACACAGAATTCCATTTTGCATAGTTTATATGGATTTTATACATTTAAAATAATTTTGTATAATAGTGCAATATCCATTGGTTTTTCTACTATTTTAGAAAACTATAAATTATTACACCATTATTATTTCCTAAAAGCCTCTTTGAAAGAATTTTTATTATTTTAATTACTTTCCTTAAACATCATGGTTACAAAATTGTTTGATTAAATTTCAGTTGAACACTATACACCTTCCTTCACCAGTGCACATTCCCATTATCACTTTCCCTACCCAATGTCCCTCCCACCCACCCACCTCCTTGCCTGCTTCTGAGCAGACATTTCACTGCTCTTTTTTCTCACTTTTTCTCTCTCTGTCTCTCTCTCCCTTTTTTTTTTTACCCGTTTTGATACTGTTTTTTGCACTATTTTTATTAACATGGTACCATGTATATTATCTCATCCAATTTCATCACCCTGTTTTTGTCCAGAGTGATCATTTCTAACTATCATTTTCCTAGTGGAACCTTTTATAGCCTAATTGTAATCCCATCTCTTTTTCACAAAGTGATCTTTGTCACATCTCTTTTACTGCCATGAACTAGCTCTCCTGGACCTCACCTCTATTGTTTCTGGATATTATTACTATACTATTTTTTATTTTTCTTATATCTCATAGATGAGTGAGTTTATTATTTAATATCCATCTGACTCATTTCATTAAGCAAAATTCTCCATATACATCCATGTATAAGTAATTTTCTTAATTTTAGTTTTACTAGCAGCTAAATAGTATTATATTGTGTAGATGTGCCATAGTTTCTCTAGGCATTCATCTGTTCTCAGCCACTCAAGTTGTTTCCAATTTTGGTTATTATAAATGTGCTGCAATAAAAATAGGAATTAAAAGTCTTTACTGCATGATATTTTGGGGTTCCTAGGGTATATCCCTAAAAGTAGAATTGCTGGATCAAATAAAAGCTCAATTTCAAGGTTTGATTTTTTTTTTTTAGGAGTATTTATGCTGTTTTCCAAAAAAGGCTAAACTAGTCTATATTCCCACAAAAAACAAATAATAATCTTTTTTTTCCAGCATCCATACCAGTACTGGTTGTTCTTAATCTTTGTGATGTGTACCTGGTATTTTGGTATGAGATGGTAACTTATTGTTTTGACTTGCATCTTCCTGATGATTAGTGCTGTTGAACAATTTTTCATGTGACTTTAGGGCATCTGTATTTCTTCTTTGAAGAAAGTTTATTTCTTCTCCTCATTTTCAATGAGATAGTTTGTATTTGTTGCTAACTTCTATCAATGCACTTTATATCTTGGATATTAACCCCTTACTAGATAATATTAGGAGAATAATTTCTCCCATTCTGTGAATAGTCTTTGTATTATGGTCACCATTTCCTTCTTAGTTTATTTAGTCCCATTTGTTTAATCTTTTCTTCCACTTGTTTGGTCATTGATGTTTTTACATGTAAATTCCTTTAGCTTCATTGAGTGTTCTTTCTATATTTTCCTTTTAGTTTCATATATGATAAACAGTAAATCCATTTAATCCATTTTGATTTAATTTGGGTGCATGGGTTTTTTTTTTTGTTGTTGTTGTTGTTTTCTAACTTTTTCTTTTGGGTGCATGTTTTTAGAGAGGTCTGAGTTCACTTTTATTTTAATGTAGTTGACCAGTTGTTACAACACCACTTGTTGAAAGGGTTTTCTTGCTCCACTTTGTATTTCTTGTCCCCTTTATGAAAAGTTAATTGAAGTAATACTTGGGAGTATGTCTCAGAATAGTCAAGTCTATTCCATTGATCTGAGTATTTGTCCTTATTTCAATACCATGCTGCTTTAATGACTATTGCTTTTAGTACAGTTTTAATTTGGGAAATGATGCTTACCAATTATTTTTGCCATGGATTTTTGGCTATAATAAATATTTATTATTTAAATGAACTTCAAGCGTTTCTTTGAAAAATCATGGTTATTCTTTTAGGTATTGTATTAAATCTGTGCAATTTTACACTTTGTGCAATGAGTTCAGAAGTATTGACATTTTAATTATGATGATCCTCCCAATCTATGAACATGTTATATATGTCACATTTTCTTGTGTCCTCTTGTATTTCCTGAAGCAATATTTTGTTATTTTCTTTGTATAGGTCAATTACCTCTTTAAGTAGGTTCACTCCAAATTACTTGATTTTCTGAGGCACAAAGTTAATGGGATATTTATAATGCCTCTTTATTTTCTTTCATTATTTTATATAAAAATACATTTGTTTTGTACACTGCCACTTTACTATGCAAATCTACTATTTGTAGACGCTTCTTGGTACAGTCTTTATGATTTTCTAAATATAATATTATATATAGTCATCTGCAAACAGTAAGAACTATATTTCTTACTTTTTTATATTAATGTCCTTGATATCTTTTTCTTGCCTGAATGCTATGGCAAGTACTTCTAGTACTATAGTGATAGGCATGGCAAGAGGGGGAAAATTTTCTTGTGTCAGATGGATTAAAGACCTTGATATTAGACCTTAAACTATAAGGTATATACAGGAAAATGTAGGAAGAACACTCCATGACATTGAAGCAAACAGCATTTATAAGGATGAAATACCATTAGCCAAGCAAATGAAATTAAAGAATTCAAAGTTAAATGTCCTAAAAAGGCAGGCAGGGGGAAGGTGGAAGGGAAATTGGTGACACTGTTGATGGGAAATGTGTGCTGATAAAAGGTGGTGTATATTGTTTTACTGAAGTTCAATCATGAACATTTTTGTAACCATGGTACTTAAATAAATTTAAAATTAAAATAATAGGCATTTTGAGTTTTTCAATGAAACATTAGTTGTTCAGAATTTTGTATTTTCAATTTTGTTTTCATGTTCCTTCTTAAAATAGTGTTATTTTAAATATAAATTTATGAAATTACAATAAGAATATTTAAATTACTTAATGTGAGCTTCACCATTTTCACTTTAGCATTAATGGGGGGTCACAAGTGTTACCTGTAGATACTTGTGCTTCTTTTAATGATTCTTTATCTACAAAGCTTAATGTTTAATGCTTGAATTTAACTATCAGTCCTTGTTTGGTACCCCACTACTCTTGTGATGCTGATGGTACTCACAACTGCAAAGGCCACAGAAACACATTGGTGGTGTATGAAGCCCTACATAAAAGTATCTAGAATGTTTGGGAAATTATTAGTTGCTTTTTAATAAATTTAATAAACCAGTGTTGGCTGCATGCAACAGAAGCACTTTAATCCCTCTACTCTTTTCAAAACCTATAGCTGATTTGTATGCAGCAATTCAGAATATTTGTGCCAATTTTAATATCAACTTTGTCAGTCACACCAGCAGTTCTCAGGGCTTACTCTTGGCTTTGCATTTTGGAATCCCTTGTGACGGGACCAAAGCAATAGCACAGCTATAGGGCATTTGCCTTGCACACGACCAACATAAGATGGACCCCAGTTCAAATCCCAGCATCCCATATGGTCCCCCGAGCCTGCCAGGAGCGACTTCTGAGCACAGAACCATGAGTAACCTTTGAGAGCTGCCTGGTGTGACATCCCCCCCCCCACACACACACACACACAAAAGAGGAATCTCTCATGGCAAACTTAGGGTATCAATGAGCAGTCAGGGATTGAGCCTGGTGGGCCATATGTAAGCAATTTCCTTATCCGCTCTACTGCTTCTATCAATTACTTTTTAGGAAGAAAAATTAATTCTTAAAGTTTATTATATATTGCCATTTGAGAAAATTTTTATACTGTCACCTTGACTCAGAGTAGAAAAAGAAGTATGAAAAAGAAGTAAGAAAACTGATCAAGCCAGCCAGGATTGTTATTAGACACTGTGTGTGAATCACAAAATTTAATAACTATTCCTCTACTAGTTAAATGTGTACATCTATATATTTTTAACTCAAATTCCTTTAATAGAGGATTATCTGGATTCCCTTTTTGCTTTATCTGGTTACTAAACTATTTTGGTTAGTGCAATACTGAGTGATTCTAAAATATTCATGATTTTCTTTAAAATTTTTCTTGAAGCAAAACACCTCTAAAATTTGAATTTTTGTTCATTTTTAAATGGATCATTTAATGGTAAGCTTCATTTATCTATTTTGTGCTCTCAATAATTTCCACTTGGCAAATACATGTCTATTAATTATAATTTCAAAATCTACCTACCTAAAATATATGGAATTGGAAGGTTCACTAATTTGTGCTACATTTAATTCAAAAGAGATTTATGCTTAACTCTCAACACTATGAATATGTCTGCTGCACACCATCTCTTCAGAAAAAGCTATTGTCTTTTTCCTCTCTGATTTCTCTAACAATATAGTGAATACATTTTTTGCTTCAATGTTTATATATATATCAACCTTTTTGTTATAGACATTTTTCAAAGCAAGTAATTTTATATTTCTTTTTATTATGTGGGTGTTGCTCGAAATAAGGGAAATCTTGTCATTGAACAAAGCTATACTTGTGAATTCAATCTGGAGTGAGAAGGAGGAAGAACACAAAAGAGAGAGACTATAAAGCATATCTGTGTGGAGCAGAGGACAATCAATTAGATTCATTATCTGCTCTACATTCTAGTCACTTCTATAAAAGAAAAGAAGTGCATAACACCATGGCAACAGTTAGACCTTCAGTCCGTTATGGTATATAATCATTAAGAGGTCTTCCGCCTCCCCTGAAAATAGAGAAAAAAAATCACAGTGGCTGCACATACTTCCTACATTTATGCTGATTAAATGACAAGTTTGTAATTTACAGGTGTCTTATTGCCATGGGAATGCAATCATACAATTCCATTTTAGAATTCAAGGGCCTTTGAAACATGCTGCATGATTGTTAGCTGGGCTGCAAGCTAAGATTAAATTGAAAGGGTGGCATGTAGATTTTAGAACATGGTGTTGACATTTACTGGCCAATCACATTTTGCAACACTCTTGCACAACAGCAGATGTTGACCTTTCAAGCTTTCCCTATCTGCTTTCAGCATTACCTACAGAAATTAACATAACACTGCTTCTGCTTTATGCTGCTATTAATGTCATCTGGGAATTGAGATTCATGAATTCAGTTATTACCCAAGCTTGAGACCCATTTCATACTCTAAGCACAGAACTAACAGCTCCTGGGAGCTGATATTTTTGGATGTTGCTTCAACTACCTTTATGGTCGAGGGATAGCTAGAAGCTATGGAGTAAAAAAAAAAATAAAAAAAAGTTATAGGAAACAAGAGGAGAAATAGGCAGAGGAGGACATTTTCAAGGAGAACGCTAAGGGCCAAATAATTGCAAATGTATGAGATATGAGAGTTTAAAACCTGGAAAAGATACATTTTAAGTAAGTCAAATAACGGTGTGAGTCTCACTTCCCTTGTTAACTGAACCGTGAAAATGATGCCCCTTGGAGTCTGAGACAGTGTGTAGTAAGCTTCAGGGTCTGTTCCACAATGCCTGGGGCCTCTATTATAGTGATTTAAGAGAGAAACAATTTGAAGTAAAGATGTCATAGGCATCCCTTAGGATTGTGAGCCAAATTGTATTGTGCTTTGCTCTAAATGAAAATCCTATCCTTAGCACATAGTTCTGTTCGTTTTTCCAAAGTAGAGAATTTTTGCTTCTTAAATATTTGGTGAGACCATTCGATAGAAGATTTAAATTTGGAGATATATTATTTCTTAGACAGGAATTGGTACCTCCTGTAAATCCTGTTAACACAGATATTAAAATGAATCATCACTAGGAAGTGGTAGACATAATTATGACACTATTTATCAAAATTTGAAGACTACTAGGAGGATTCTAAATTTTACTTAACCTTTCCTCCAGGTTAGCTGGATGAATTCTGTAAATTTTCTCTCATCCTGTCTTTAAAGACCTTGGAGAGTATCTATGAAATATCTTTGTCACGGTTCTATGAATATAATCGTTTGAGATACAAGCAGATGCATTTATCTCAAATAGAAATTATAAACAGAACTCAAGATGAGATATGCATATGTAGGCTACTTCAATGGCATTGCTCTGACTTACCATGCAGTACACATTATGGATTTATTTGCATATTTTAATCTGAATATATTTTCCAGAAGCTTCTCTGAAACTAGTATCTTTAACATGTGAAATAAAAAGTAGTATAATTTTAGGACTAAGCTCTATCCTTTAAAAATATTTTCAATTCAATTTCACTACACTTGAGACTCTACATCCTGAGTATAATTTATATTCATTAATTAATATTATTCCAATTTTTTTTATTTTTGGGTCACACCTGGCAGTCAGGGGTTACTCCTGGCTCTATGCTCAGAAATCACTCCTGGCAGGCTCGGAGGACCATATGGGATGCCGGGATTTGAACCACTGTCCTTCTGCATGCAAGGCAAATGCCTTACTTCCATGCTAACTCTCCAGCCCCTATTCCAATTATTTAATGCAAATGTTCCTTGGTTGGATGATTAGAGTGTTGCTAATACTAACTTTCCTGAAAATATATTCCTTTTCTTTGAGAAGAAAGGTCAGTGAAGATGTTAGATACAGGTAGTTAAATAGGTGAGAGAAAAAGTGGAAATGAGAAAAATATGTAAAAATTGGGACACAAAGCAATTTAGTTTATCTCATGTGTCTAATGCAAAACAGACAAAAAAGATTGCTTTTAATTTCTGAGTCATATACCCTGTTCTCTAACAGCTGATGGAAAAACAACCCAACTTGCTGGTGGTGCATGCTCTACAAACAGAACTTAGATCTATTTTATTTTTCTCTTCATTAATATCCAAATACATATTAACTTATAAAGCAGCTGTTAGATGGGGACACAGGGAGGAGGTATTTGATGACAATGAACTCTATAGAAGTAATATAAACAAGATCTGAGTTAAAGATATTTGCCACTATAATATGCAAAAGAGAGCATATATACCAGACTCAATTTATGGACACGGAAACTGAAATTGCAAAGACCAGCTGATACCAGTACCAGACCAAAGAAGGACTGGATGGAGCCCCTCCAGAACAGAGGAACCCCAGAGGAATCAAAGGTGATAATAAAGCCATGAAGTTTCAATGTTCTTTAACCATAAAAACATCCTACCAAGAGACTACCTATGTAGAATGTTCTAATTGGGGAGAGTTTGAAAAATAAACATATACAACCAATTTTGTGAAGGAAATTTCCTCAATTTAGGAAATAAAATTCCTTTTTTTTAAATATGGGTACTTTTTGCTTTCTCCCCTCTGCAAAAGTCCATGTTCTTTTTTTTTATCTCCTTATAATATATAAATAAACTATTTTTCTAGGGTCTGAGAGTTTGTAACAGAAGGTGTAGGGTATTGCATGTCTAACTCAAACAATTATAATGCCCAACATTGCACATGGTCCCCTAAGTAACACAAATGGTAATCCCTGAGAAAAGAACAAAGAAAAGACATTGGCACAGCCAGATGTGCCATAAAACACAACCCAGAAACCAAAATCAAAAGCAAAAATTTGAGTTATTATTTTTTATCTCCTGAAATTATTTTCTGTAAGACCTGTAATGAACATAAACAGATTTAGACATTTTTTCCTTTCATGTGAGAAACAATTCCTCACTCTTGTCTAAGTTTCATGGTCCCTCAAGATATCAGATGGTTATGACTAATTTTCATGCTGTGAGGATCAAATAAAGCTCAGGCACAGGCTGATGATTTCTGAATAGAGTCAGTGGGACACAAATTTCTACACTGAATACATACTCATGGAAGACTTTATCAGCACTGATATTCCCATGCATTTCTCCAAAAGGCCATAGTGGGAAGAAAGGAAGAACATAGACTCCTCTCCCGAGGAAAGTACCTCTCTTCTTCCTACTCATATTAGTCACTTTCAACATATACATGCCCTATAACTTCATAATTAGGTGATAATTATATAATAAATATATGAACAAGCAAGTAGTCCTGTATACATATACAACTTTACCTCCAATTGTGCTATTTATGCTCAATCCCAAAGCATGTCAACCCCTTAAGGATTCCACACCTCAAAAACCCAGTTTTTAACTCTCCCCATTGAGAGTACCTATTTGTGGAGTGCATACTGTATCTTTAATAAATATTGTATCCTTATAAGGATTCCAAAACTGAAGTGGTAACCTCGACCATCTCAATCACTAGGTTTACTTTTCTTCCTATACTAGAGAATGTAAACTGCACTTTTATTATCCTGTTCCATTTACTAGATCATTTTAATTTTATACAGAAATAAATTTAGAGGACTTGTTAACAGATGAGTTATATAATATATAAACCTTTAAAATTTATGAATTTTAATTTGAAGATTTATGTGGAGCTGAGCATGTAGGTAACACATAAAGAAAAGCCATGAATGTATTGTCCTTCCACTGTAACTTTACCTTGTCCTCTTTCTTTGCATCCTTGTTCTCATAATTAAAAATAAAAAAAAATAAAAAAAAAGAAAAGCCATGAATGAACTTGCAATATTTCAAAGGTGATGATGATTTTTTTTATTGGGGATGGTGGTATAGGAACCTCAAGCAGGAATTCTCAGGAAGCCCTTGGGCCACTACAGCTCCTATTTGATCTTCTGGCCTGAGTTCAGAAACCCCTCTTGCTTGGATCAACAAGTATAGGTGCCAACAAGATGCTCAGACACCCTTGGGCTACAAATGATGTACCCTGATGGGATCATGATGAGCACAGAATGAAATTCAGGTCGCTGAATAATCAAGACATATACCCTTGATCATTAAACTATCTCAACAACCATATATTTTCTCAAACAGTGTTGGAGCAGTGTCATGAAAACCTGAATAGAAGTTGATAATATAGTCACTAGTCATACAACAGTGAAGTTAAGTTCTGAGAAATGTGTTGATGGCTCATTTTATTGTCCAAATTAAAATGAGTTAGTGGGTATTTTATGTTTTGAGGTGATGAATTCTACATAGAAGATGTAAAAGTCTGTTGGATACATAAAAAGGCATTATGTTATAATTGAAAAAATTTTACCAGGAGATAAAAATTTGGTGACTACTGTCTTATGTGGCCTATCACTGATTACAACACCCTTATGTGGCATGACTATATTAAAGGGTAATTTGGAATTTGGATGAGTTGGGTATCAAAGATACCTTGATTTTGTTTCAAAAATATTTTAATTGAGAAAGTGACAAGCAAAAAAAATTATGGGGAAACATTTGAGTTTATTTTTACACATTAAAATTTTATATTCTTTAGGCCAACAAGCTGAACCTATTTCTTTAATCTCCTTTAGCTCCATGCATTTTCACAAAATACAACATAAAATGAAATATCTAAGCATACTTTCTGTTTAAGATCCAACTTGGAACTTGTTTGTCCCAGGACTATCTAAAGAAGAGCAAGTATTTGGGAGAAACACTTAGTCTATAAAATACAAATTGTTGGATGCACAATTCTGCTCTGCCATTTGTTTGCTGAGTGATCTCAGACAACAAACAATAAAATTTGATAAATTTCTTTATTTTTAAATTTGAACTGCAAGAATCCCTCATGTCACATAACACTCAAATATGATGGATTCTATTTTGATACTCATTTTATACTTATTAATCTTTCAAAATTTACATTCAGTCTGATATTTCCACCAAATTTTGTACCTAAAATTTCTATCTTCCTGAATAGCACCATCCCACAAGTTTAATTGTATAATATTTTAGGACTCTACCTTTACTGCTTACTCTATACCCACAAAATAAAGCATGGAACTCTAGTAGGAAGTCAGATTAAATTTTCAGATACAAAAAGATAGATTTTTGCATTATTATAGTCCTTTTTATTTTATTTTTCTTTCCTTTTTTTTGTGCCACACCCATTTGATGCTCAGGTGTTACTCCTGGCTAAGCGCTCAGAAATTGCCCCTGGCTTGGGGGGCAATATGGGACTCTGGGGGATGGAACCGTGGTCCTTCCTTGGCTAGCGCTTGCAAGGCAGACACCTTACCTCTAGCGCCAACTCGCCGGCCCTGCTTTTTATTTTCTAAGTCCAAATGAGATACATAAATTTAAATTTCATATTACTATTTTTATCCCCACCCAATTTCCCACTAAATGACATGGGAAAGATAAAGGCAGCATAACCTTATAAAAGACTTGTGAGTATATTCTTATTGTTTATGCATATTGACCATACTATAATTATAAGTCATTCTGGAGATAAATTCTAAACATATTAATTTGTACAAAGAAGTTCAAGTCATTACTTCTAATGAAAATGGTTTATTATTTTCATTTCTAGACCTCTTAATTAGGATTGTCCTATAGCAGTACCTTCTTTTGAAAGGTAAACAAGAAATCATCCCTACAAAAAGGCAAGGTCTCTAATAGGTCAGTGTATTCTAGGAGAAAAAACAATTTGCCTCAATGATCTATATTTAGGTCATAATTAGTTTAAAACATTATAAGCAAATGTTAAAAGTTAGAAAATATATTAAAGTAAAGCTTTTGTATTTAATTTTGAGGTTGATTTAATTACATTTAGAAATGACTTTTCAAAGGGTCTAGTGCACACAAATGATATATACCAAAAGTAAATTGTATTAACAAAGATTTTAAGTGACCATCCCATAGCAGGTACATTAAATTATGCAATGGATAAGAAAGAGAAAAAGCAACTTTTATTTCCCTCATTTTTAGTCCTCAGCCACATATTTCACATTTCTCTTCATTTTCCTATGGTTGTTTACAGTATAAAAACTCTAACCACGTTACAAATTCTGATCTTTAATAGTAGTCATTTTTTCACTAATGTGACATTCCTCAGAATATGGTCTGTTTCTTATACTTTTCCAATTCCTCTTCTACGTTCCTCCCTGTCTTTCATCCATGATTGATTGGAGAAATGATGCCATAGTTTGCTTAAAATACTTGACAAACTGTAATAATGATATGGTCGTTTTGTAGTGGTCTTGGTGTGACCACAGTATAATTCTAAAATTGTGAAATATATATATTTCAAAAATTCATTTTAACACATTAAGATCACCACCAATAACAATATACATCATATTACCTCAATAAAATATCAAATATAAAAATTTTTATAAAGTAAATAAATTTGACTATCAGCATTGTTAGGGGACCGATGACAGAAGGAAATGGTACAGACTAAACAATGGCCTAAAATTCAAGCTTAGAAAGATTTCAGCATTGGGAGAGGTTAATAATTTTTTCAGCACTTAATGAAGTGCTATTTTATGCATTTGATTAAGTTTTAAAATAGATTTCTCAGTAAAAAAATTTTAAAATAAAAAATTTTACTGGTGAGATCTGAGTGATAGTATAGCAGGTAGTAACTTGCTTTGCATGAAACTGATCTGGTTTTAATCCTCACACCAATTATGGTCCCTTGAGTATGACCTACACTTTGGGTTATCACCTATAGTTAAAAAAAAAAAAAAAAAAAAAAACCTAGACTATACACCTTTTCTTAAAAATGTGGTTCAGAACACATTATTTGTAAATTCTTTTTTTGATGCTTTGAAAAAATAAATTTTAGAAGATTTTCAGTGATTTCACAATATAGGAATATTTCTTTTTTTTCTCCCATTCACAATACAGACCAGGCAAAGGGCCTGGTCTGAGGTGTATATGAGGAGCATTTACTGTACCTCCTCTTTCTATACAGTCAGTGTAAAGAACACAGCCTGTGGTAAGCATTGGGACTTTTTTCTTTTCTTTTCTTTTCTTTTGATTTATATATATATACATATATATATATGTATATATATATATGTATATATATATATAACATAAAACCCTTCACCAGTGCAACATTCCCATCACCAATATCCCAAGTGTCCTTCCTCCCCACCCCACACTGGCCTGTACTCTAGACAGGCTTTCAAAGACAAGGAGGCAAAGTCTGGGGTGCAAATTTGAAAGATTTAAGAGCCTTAATTTTCTATTTCTATGGGAAGATCTGAGAATAACTTTGTGGTCCTTTATTATGATTGTAAACAACTTCTTGTAATAAAAATATATAACAGACTACATTTCCAATTCTCTAAGCCTATTCGTAAACAGATGACCTATGAGATCCAATGTTAGCTCACACAAATATCTATATCTTGTTTCAATGTAGTTGAGTTCCGACTAAACTCATGTCTTTGATTGTAATACCTTTAAATAAATTATCTGATGCCTGTTTAACTTTGTACTTTGTTCTAGGTAATATTTTCTTGAAACTAGAATTTTATAAATATAGATAAAGGGATATACATTTTAAAAATAATGTGCTGATAAGGATTACAGCTTTCTAGTGAGAAAGTACAAACGGGGCTAACACTTTACGGATATATATGATAAATGATGTCTTAGAAGATACTAAAATAAAATGGCACTTTAATATTCTTAATATCCCTAAAGAAAATACTCTACTAGTACTGATATATAAGGTATACAAAATATTTATGTTTCAAAGTAAATGGAAGGTAAAATAGAATAAGATGAAAAACATTTTTCCAACCTTTATATAGATAGTCCCATTCCCAATCCGACGTGCTTTAAGATAGATCAATGAGTTTTGTTTCCTAGCTGGCACTTTACCAGCAATTGCCTGCTGGTGATTTAACTTTCCTTTTTGTGCTTGATGTGGTGCCATATTTCTCTTAAGATCCTCTACATCTCAGATGTGCTTTTGTAAAGCATTCGTTTTTCATACAGTGCATTTTCAGTCCCCCTCCCATTCAATTTTCAAATGCTGAGTATTATCCTCACTACTCTACAAAAATGGACCTCATATTTCAACACCTCATCTAATAGGATTTTTGTTTCTGCCCAGATGAAATGTGGCTTAGATGTATTTATTTTCTATACTCTTCTGCTTGCTAGGAAAGTGAATACAAAGTAATGTGAATAAATGCATTCATTGTTTCTGTTTTGAACAGTGTTTACAAAGAAATAAGAAGGACTTTGTATGCAAATGAAATCTTTGACACAATGTTCCACCTAGTTAAACACCTAAATATGCCCCCTGCAGAAAATTAGGTACTGAATTGTGCACCAATGTCATTAAAGGCATTAATTAGACCTTTAATTTTATCATGTGGGAAATGTGCTCCATTCATGAAACACCTGGTGAAGACAAATATGAAAGGAAACAATCAAATTAAAGTGTCTGGATAAGGAGCTCTGAAATATTAAGCAAAATGCACTGTGATTAAAGAAATAGGGAGCTACAGACAAAGGAAAGAATCATTATGTGGTTTTCTAACTTCAAATGAGAAATGAATCAATTACCTTAGTAAAATAAATAATTTCAAAAGAAAGAAGTTACTCTTTTCAGTAAACATCATGGTGTAATCACTAAAAACTTTAATGCCAGATACTGAATAAATTTTGTTCTTTACTCACATTAGTTATGTATTCTTTATATAAAACAAGTAGTTGGTTTGTTATGTCTATTGGATTTTGATAATATAGAAATTATTGATGCAGAATAAATCATCTGGACTTCTTTCTGTTCCTTATAATTTATATTTGTAAACTGTGTGTTCTAACCATACATGGTATCACAAAACTGAATATGTAGAGTTCTGAAAATATTGAAATTTTACATTATGTCTTTATTTTTTATTTAAAATAGAGATGATTTTTAATCAGTAAGTGCTACATTAGTACACCTATTTGATTTTATTCTGTTCATTTATTTTTTGGAGACCATGAATAGTAGAGCTCAAGGGTTACTCCTAGCATTACACTCAGAGGTTTCTCCCAATGAGGCATAGGAAATCATGCAAAGCCAGATATTGACTCAGGCTGCAAGCATGCAACACATGTAAGTTCTCTCTTTCCAGTTCCTGCATACCTATATATTTGGGGTCCTGTGAAATTTCTCAGGATAAAAGAGGTTACAAGTTGAAAAAAAAATGTAAAAAATCCAGAGAGTCTGAACAAATAAATAGCAGGAAAAAATAAAAGGAAAAAAGTATGTATATTATGTATCTCTTCTATATGGTATATATCCAGATAACCTGAGAAACTAACCCATATGTTTCCAGGAGTCATCTATAATCAAGCTTATATATCAAAAATCATAATAAGAAATGAAAGCTCTGGACTTCAGCAGACAACACAGGGATGACATGGCTCCATGCGGTAGGCTTTTGGTCCAAGATTAGGGGAAGAGGCAGCCCTTGATGACCCCCACAGCCTTATCTCTCCTTCCTCAGGGGCCCCAGGGCTACCCTGGACCACCTGCTTTGGGTCCCAGCATGTGGGATTCGGCGAGGAGCAGGTTAAGGAGACCCAGGTTTCCCATCCCTACAGGGGGTGGGCAGGTGTTGGTTTAACCTCTGGCTTCCAGCAATTAGGAAGCAAAGGCATCTCGAGGAGCCGGAGGCTTCAGCAGACCACACAGGGATTACATGGCTCCACGCAGTAGGCTTTTGGTTCAAGATTAGGGGAAGAGGCAGACCCGGATGCCCCCCACAGTCTATTCCCATTTTGAAAGAGCACGGGGGCAGAAGCCCCCACGCGAAAAATTTTTATAAATTTGTAGGATATCATATCAGTTAATCCATTTTCATTATATAGCACAGATAGTTTAATAGGATATCATAGGGGTTCATCTATGTTTAAAATACACAGAATGTCTATGTTGTATTATTTTCTCCCTCCATTGTCTCTCCACCTTACAGGCTCATTTCTAGTCCTTTACTCTCACCCTTACTGTCTACCACCCCACATGAAACCATTTTTACCCTCAAATCTTTGCTCTTTATGAAGAAGATTAATATCCTCTTTCAAGCTAACTGCCAGCCAGCTCCCAAAATGAAAAAATAAACTCTTTGCCTGAGAAGAAACCAAAGCAGTGTTCCTATCAATCTATTATCAATGGACACCTGTCTTCCAACTCCCTTCACTGGATACCTGTGCTTGCTACCATAACCAGTTTCCAAGATGCCCCCAAGGACATTTCCTGATATGAGGTGCTGCGAATTGCTTACAGACCCTAGATGGCCAAATCACAGACCAAAGTGGTGTCCAAGAGAAAATACTCTATCCCTTGACTATCTCTAAGACAGAAAACGGACACGTGCATCTCCTTTGTATATCCCAGATGTATTTTCTTAATATCTGTAACTCTTTTCTGAATATCCTCTTATATGGTGATAATTTGGCCCACTTTTTTTTTATTTGATTGTTTGTTTGCTTTTTCCCCATTGAGATCTGTTTTATAAATAATGCTGTTAGAAGAGTATGTCTGTATAGAATTCATGTTTGAACCAAGTTATGGGGAAAGTTGAACCTGATGCACCAACAATATCTTGTGACACTGTTTCTCTTTTGCATAGGCACATTAAAATGGGAAAATAATACATATGCAAACAAGTTCTTATATAATAGAGATGGGAACACAAATTTAGTAAAGCAGTTAGGCCTTATACACTGAACATTGGCATAATGATTTGGATTAGGAGAATGGGCATTGTCCATACACCCCTGAACAATGGACACCATCTAGGGAAACAACCACAACTGTGTATAACAGAATGCAAACCTCTACTAGGGAAGACCTACCACTGCTCTGGCTTTGGCTTATTCCAAATAGTGCTCTCAACACCCAAACGACTCAGGAACAACGTACTTGCAGGGCAGATTACTCCGCATCTGAAACTAGAGGATGCTCCACATCAGCCTGACTTCAATGAAAGAAATGTATATAATCCACAATTTTCAAAAATAGGAACCTGATACCAACAACAACTAAAGTGTAAAAAAGTTTCACCAGGAACATGGAGAATGACTCGGAGTGGACAGACTGGCATGCCTGGAGCTCAGAGTCAGTCTTATGCCGATAAACTTCTGGAGTGAGGCCCTCATGTAATCAAGCCAAGGATTTTTTTTCTGTTTTCCCCATATTTTTCGGGTCTATGCAAACAATAGAGATTGCCACTTTCATAACATTACTATTGTATTTTTAACACTTATATAAGAAAAAAAAAGCAGTTTACTATACTTAAAAACAAATAACTGTAGTAGAATGCCTGTCTCGAATACAGGCAGGGGATGAGAAGTAGGGATGGGAAGGGGGGCCTTACGGGGGGAATGTTACTCTGTTGAAGAGGGATATTCTGTTTGTGACTGTAACCCAACTATAATCATGTTTGTAATTATGATGCTTAAAAATAAATAAACAACAACAAAAAGAAATGAAAGCTCTGAGGCCAGAACCATAGCGCAGCATAGAGAGTGTTTGCCTTGTTCTTGGTGGACCCAGATTAAATATGGGTCATCCCATATGGTTTTCCAAGCATGCCAGGAAAGATTCCTGAGTGCAGAGCCAGTAGTAGTATGCCCAGAAAGCCACCAGGTTTGGTAGCTTGTCCTGCCCCACAAATTGAGAAGACAAATAAACACAGTGACATAAGCATTGAGTGGAAACAAAAAAAAAATCAGCCCTAAATACCCAACCCAAAGTCAACCACAATAGAATCAAGAAACTCAAATTACAACGAGCTATACACAAAAGGGACTTGTTACACGAGCAATCCAGGGGGCTAAGGGTGGAGACAGGGGAAGCATACAGGGACAGAGGCAAAGAAGGTCAACACTGGTGGTGGGAATTGTCCTAATTCACTGTCACTATTTACCTTAAATATTAACTGTGAAAGACTTGTAATTCACATTGGTCTCAATAAAAAATATTAAAGCACAAATAAATAAATAGAAAGTTCTATTATGAAGGTATACAAAGATGACAGTGAAATAGAGATAAGTTCGGATAGGCTGACTAAGAGAAATGTAAACATATATTCTATCCCTGGTATCCCATATGATCCCCAAACTAGGAGCGATTTCTGAGCGCTTAGCCAGGAGTAAGCCCTGAAAGTCACTTGGTGTGGCTCCCCCCAAACAAAACAAAACAAAAAGGAAATATTTTAAACTCTAGAGAAGTAATGTACTATATATCACACAGATGTCCTAAAAATCTAAAACATTAACAATTAAAGTTGTTGGGGCCAATGCGGTGGCGCAAGGGGTAAGGTGTCTGAATTGCTCATGCTATCCTAGATGGACCACAGTTTGATCCCCCAGTGTCCCATAAGGTTCCCCAAGCCAGGAGTGATTTCTGAGTGCATAGCCAGTAGTAACCCCTGAGTGTTAACAGGTGTAGCTCCAAAACAAAACAAACAAAATAAAAAATAATAAAATGAAAGTTGTGCATTTTTCATTTACATTTAAATTTTCTTAGATATACAATCAGTAAATCTTTGAAAGGGGGCAAAAATGCAAAATGGAACAAGGAAAGCCTCTTCAACAAGTGGTGTTGGGCCAACTGGTCAGCCACTTGCAAGAAAACAAACTTAGATCTCCAGCTAACACCATGCACCAAGATCAAATGTAAATGGATTAAAGACCTTGATATTAGACTTAAAACCTTAAATATATAGAACAGCATGTAGGTAAAATACTCCAATACTCCAGGACATTAAACTAAAGGCATCTTCAAGGAAGAAAGAGCACTCTCCAAACAAGTCGAAGCAGAGATACACAAATGGGAAGCTTCTTCACCTTGAAGGAAATAATGCCTAGAATACAAAAGCCACCCACATAATGGGAGAAGCTATTCACCCAATACCCATGAGTAAGGGGCTAATATCTAAGATATTCAAGGTACAGACAGAACTTAACAAGAAAAAAAATCTAACCCCATCATAAGTCAGAAGAAATGAACAGACACATTATCAAAGAAGAAATACAAATGGCCAAAAAGCACATAAAATACGCTCCACATCACTAATCATCAGGGAGATGCAAATCAAAACAACAATGAGGTGCCATCTTACACCACAGAGACTTGCACACATCACAAAGAAGAACAATCATTGCTGGCTGGCGGGGATGTGAAGAGAGGAACTCTCACTCACTGCTGGTGGGAATGCCATGTAGTCCATATGGAAGACAATATGAAGATTCCTCAAAAAACTGGAAATAGAGCTCCTATTTGACCCAGATGTACCACTTCTAGAGATATACCCTAGAAACAGAAAAATACAATACAAAAATCTCTTCCTCACACCTATATTAATTGCAGCACTTTTTACAATAGCCAGACTCTGGAAACAATCAAGATGCCCTTCAACAAATGAATGGCTAAAGAAACTGTGATACATTTACACAATAGAATATTATGCAGCCGGCAGGAGAGATGAGGTCATGAAATTTGCCTATACATGGATGTACATGGAGTCTATTATGCTGAGTGAAATAAAAGAAAGAGAGAAAAATGCAGAATGGTCTCACTCATCTATGGGTTTTAAGAAAAATTAAAGACATTGAAATAATTCCCAGAGATGAGGGCTGGCAGGACCAGCTCAAGATATGAAGCTTACCACAAAGAGTAGTGAGTGAAATTAGAGAAATAACTATGCTGAGAATTATCATAACAATGTCAGTGAGTGAGGAATGTAGAAAGCCTGTCTCAAATACAGGCAGGAAGATCAGGGAAGAGATTGAGGTATTGATGATGGGAAGATTGCATGGTGAAAGGGGGTTTCTTGTTATGACTGAAACCCAACTACAATTATGTTTGTAATCACGGTGTTTAAATACAAGAAATTATTTGATATTATGCCTTTTATCTTTTTAAATAAACTAGTTACTTCAGTAACCTTTTAGTAATAAGATTACTGCAATAATATTATAGAAAAAATTAATGGAGGAAACAATAATGACTCAGCAAAAAATGTTGCAACTCCTGCAAATAAATCAGTTATATATCAATAATATATGTACATATCAATATGAAAATTTAAAATTAGTTTTACACTATTTTTATTAGTAGTTAGATCAATAAGTTTTTCTAAAATGTGCTAGATAAGGAAATATTTTAGACTTTAATATAGACCTTCAGACCTCGTCCTGTAACTGTTTGCCAACATTTATTTGAAGAGATTCAGAGAGTGATGACAATGAGGGAAATTCACAATCTCATAAAAAATTCATTTTCTCAACTGATCATTGCTTTGATGAAAATGCTTTCCTAAAAGAAACTTAATCAGAAATTGTTTGAATCTTAATTGTTGGATTTAGGTTTAGAATAAGTAGGATCCTCTCAATGCATGTAGTTACAGAATTTTTGTTTGGTTAGGAAGCTAGATTCTTCCTTCTTGATGAATATCTTAGGCAATAAACAACCTATGACAATGATAATATTCTGAATCTCTCATCTATTATTATATTATTTTACATGGCATGAATTATACTATAAGTGAATTTAAGAATACTATGAACTATGGGGCCAGAGTGGTGGCAAAGCAGTAGGGCATTTGCCTTGCATGCAGCTGACCTAGGATGGACCACGGTTCGATCCCCCAGAGTCCCATATGGTCCTCCAAGCCAGGAGTAATTTCTGAGTGCATACCCAGGAATAACTCTGAGCATCACCAGGTGTGGCCCCAAAACCAAAAAGGAAAAAAAAGGTTACTATGAACTAGGTAATCAGCTTGATTAAATTAATAATTATTTAAAAATGGAAAGAATGATGAAAAATATAATTATGGGTAATCATCATTGAGATGCACTGCTACTTGCTTAGATTGTGGAGAAAGGCATGAGACATGATTAATAAATGACTTCAGAAAGCTTTCAAGAGAAAGAAAATAATTTCCCTCTAGAACTTGTATACACAGTGTTAGCACATTTGAACATTTATAAGCTTTTATGTTTTTTCTAGCTAGACCTTTGCTGTGTTTTAATCTGCAGCACTGTATGAATAATAGAATATGTAAATTAATTGAAATTTTCTGCATGGGAGAGTCAGCTCTTCTTTTCCATTTTTTTTAGTCATTTATGTAATGTAAGCTCATAGATATTTTATACTTTGTGTTAAAATCCAGCACATTTTATTGGCCATTCTAACTCAGCTTTTCTCATTAAGAAATAATTCTACTGGTTCCCATGACTACCATATTCCCATTAGTATATGCATTTGTGTATAAGAGTGTGAATATTCATTCCTTGAATTGTGATGAATAGCTCAACATGTAAAAGGCTTATCTTGTATATTTCCTTCACAAATACTATATTCAGCCATCTTTATAAAGTATTTTCCTTTTATTATAGTGTTAGAAATCAAAAGATAGAAAGAAGAATTGATGGCATATATGTCATTTATTATAAATTATATGTCTGATAATGTAATATGTATGCATATTAAGCTTATATAAATTCTCATATATTTCTTTTCTTCTTTTTATTTTTTTTTTTTTCGGCTAAACGGTGACACTCAAGAGTTACTACTTGCTCTGCACTCAGAAATCGCTCCTGGGTTGAGGGAACATATGGGACACCGGGGGAATGGAACAGCAGTCCGCCCTAGGCTAGCATGTGCTAGGGCAGACACCTTACCGCTTAGTGCCACTGCTCCGGCCCCCAAATCTCCTATATATTCTATCTTAGTTTCAACCTGTGTTCATAGTGATGTCTTTAAATCAGTTACACATTGATCAGAGCCTTCTCCACTTATTTGTAATCTCCAGTACAACTGCACCAAGAAAACACTTCTGCCATTTAATATGATTACTCACTCAATTGTTTCTCTATAATGTAATTGGTATCAAACCAGTTCTACTGTATTTTTTGGATAACATATTTGCCAACTAAAATACAGTGCTCAGTGTAAATTTTACTTTTTATGGAATGTTGCAAAATCCACTGATTTTCATAGTTAAACTTAGTATGCTTTTTTTCTCATCTATCTGTAAAGGTGTTTCAGTTATTTATAATGAGCAATATTTTGGGTGGTCCATTATTATATTTTTTATAAAATATAATATGGTTAAAGGTCATGGATATATTTTACTACAATATCATTTACAATGCATTGTAATTTAAATTAACTGGGTGCCGAACATTTAATTTAACAAAAGTTCTACTAGAACTACTTTAAAAGAACCTGTACTATGAATGTCTTCGTGTGTCCATCCATAATATATATGTGTATATATACTGAATAAATGCATCAAATAACAGATAAAGCAAAAAATTCCTCTGGTGTTATTTTTCAAAACACTTCATAGCAATATATCTGCAAGAGAAAAATACATCCAACTACATTTTGTCATATATAAAGAACAGTTAAGATCATTAGAGATTTTCTTTCTTGCTCAAGAGATCAAAAAATATATAATATTGGATGTGAAATAAATGAAAATAACATAATAAATAACTTTATGTAAACATTAAAATTAGATGTTGGTGCCAGGATTTCTGGGTCTTTGACTGGTATGTATGAACACCTATTCCAGGGGACCACGATTCCCCCAAACCTGGTAGGTCTTCAGGGCCACGCCTGGTTAATCGGGCCCTGGGGGGAGGGGGGAGAAATCCCTCCCTATGCATCCAAAAACTACAGAGGCACAGCTGGGCTCAGAACACTCCGCATGCCAGGATTTCTGGGTCTTTTACTGGTATGTTGGGGGCTCTGGGCAGGACAGCTAGCCACAGGCCCCCTGGGCTGAATACCTAGTCCAGGGGACCAAGATCCCCCCAAACCTGGTGGGTCTTCAGGGCCACGCCTGGTTAATCGGGCCCTGGGGGGAGGGGGGAGAAATCCCTCCCTATGCATCCAAAAACTACAGAGGCACAGCTGGGCTCAGAACACTCCGCATGCCAGGATTTCTGGGTCTTTGACTGGTATGTTGGGGGCTCTGGGCAGGACAGCTAGCCACAGGCCCCCTGGGCTGAACACCTAGTCCAGGGGACCAAGATCCCCCCAAACCTGGTGTGTCTTCAGGGCCACGCCTGGTTATTCGGGCCCTGGGGGTGGGGGGAGAAATATACTTCATATATTAAGAGTATTCCTTACTGTTATGTTACGTTTTACGTATCCAGAATCTTTATTTTGTATTGTGCCCTTTCCCACATCCCTACAAAGCTCCTTTTTATTCCTTTACTCTCTACCCCCCCAAACATCTCTAATCTACATTACTCTTTTTAATCAGTAGTGTACAAGCCTTATTACAGACCAAAGCCGTGTATTGTGTGTAACAACCCCAAACTGTTTCAAGATACATAAAATGGACTCGTATTTCTTTAGAATATTTTGTGTTTTTTCTCTGACAGCTATAATTCTTACTAAATGTTTTCTTATATGGTGACGATTCTAACCACTTTTCATCTCTTTTTGAGCTGTTTAACAAGGAATCTTAGAGAAAGAGTCCCCCAGATTAATGCTTATGATTGAACCATAATTGTTCTTATCACCCCCATATGCGCCAAGAACACCACGTGGCATTGCTCCTTTTTTGCATAGGCACATTAAAATGGGAAAATACTATACATATAAATAAGATCCTATCTAATAGAGATTGGTACAGATAAATCTTATAGTGCAAAGGGACCTTACACCCTGAACATTGACATAACGACCTGGCACAGACCTCAGAAGAAAGGCCATTTCCCTGAACCAGGGAAGCCATCCACAAAACATCCAGGCTGGTCTATAGCATCACCTGGAAGCAATCCTCTACCAAGGAAGACTCTACACTGCTCAGACATTGTCCTGCTCAAAAGAGACTTCCATTAACACTGAGAAGACTTAACAACAACAACGACCTGCTTACAGGACAGGGCCCCCTGCATTGCCCTTTGATTGTGAGGTGAAACCAGAGGACGCTCCACATCCTGACTTCAATGTTGGATATACAGATTCCAGGATCTTTAATACAGAAGCTTGATACCAACAATAGAGACTGTGTGAAAAATATAAGTGTGTTGGCACTACAGTCAATGTCTTGGATTGGACTATCTAGCTTGCCTGGAGCCTAGAGTTGGTCTTGTGCCAGGAACCTTCAGGGGTCGGGTCTTTTTGCATTTAGGCCAAGGTAATTTCTTTCCATGTCCCTCATATTTTGGTGGGCCTATGCAAACAACAATTGCCACTCTAACACCATTTTTGCTGTGCTCCTTTGACTCTAATCCTTAAAAAGAACCCACTTAAGATTTGAGGTTAACTTAAGCTAATATGCATGAATATGGAAATGTAAAAAAAATGCTATGCCTGTAATGTTTAAGGAGTTATGTAAGTTTTATGGCTTTAGATTGCCTTGTGTGCTGTTAAGAAATATTATAGTGTGTTACAATCTTAATGTTCTTTGGATGAAATTTCAAAGTTGGGATATCAGCAAGGGGACTTCTGAGAATTATGTTATGTATTGTCCTTCCACTGTAACTTTACCTTGTCCTCTTTCTTTGCATCCTTGCTCTCATAATTAAAAATAAAAAAAATTAAAAAAAAAAGAAAAAAAAAGAAAAGTCAACACAAAAAAAAATTAGATGTTGGTAGAACTAACTTATCATGGGATTATGAATATAGCTCAAAAATTTGAAAATTTTAGTTAGTGCAGCGGTAGAGCATTTGCCTTGCACACAACTGACACAGACGGACCTGGGTTTGATCCCCAGAGTCCGATATGGTCCCCCAAGCCAGAAGTGATTTCTAAGGGCATAGCCAGGAGCAAACCCTGAGTGTCACCAGGTGTGGCCCAAAACAAAATAAAACAAAAATATTGAAATTGAGACTTCACACATGGAAAGCTCTGAGTTTAATTCAATACCACATGTTCTTCACTCCCTTTGAATTCCACTGCTTGGTGTAGCTTTACTTCCACAAGAGCATGTCAATGACAGAATACAGAATACTTATTATCCCACCACCACCACCACCACCACAATACTAATTTCTGTAGGAATACCTGGTCTGCATTCACTGAACTCAAGAAAGGGTTTTCCAGAAAACTAAGTAAACACAGAAGATTTCTTTTTGATTAGAGGAAATATTTCCCCTAATGAATAAAGGACTGAAGTACTACAAACTAAAATATTTTATTTCTAATATTATTATTATTATTTATGTATCCAGTTCCCCCTTTGTGCCAGTGGTATAAAATGTAGTACTCTGGGGAAAATCATGACTATGCTCAGATTTGCTCCTGGTGGTGTGTGTGGTATAGGGATATACGGTGGATGTATGAGGACTGAAGATTAATAGCAAAATTCCTACGTGCAAAGTATGTGCTTATCCCATCAAGTTATCTCTCTAGCCACCTATAATGTTTAATATACATTGGATATCTGTGAAATAAATCTATTAGAACAAAAAGCATAAAAGGGAATTAATGAATATTTTAAGCTTCAATGGTGTAATAAATGGCATTATTATTATATTCATAGAAATAAAAATGCAATTGAGTTGCAGTGATAAATGTAGCTAGGAAATGATAAGATGGAATAAGAGAGGATAAGATGCAAAGGAAACATCAGAAATCATTGTATTATGGGTAGAGTTGAGTATGAGAGATGCTCAATATTTTTCAAGAAAATTGGAAGCTACATAAAAATCCATTTATGTGTCATAATTATTTAAAAAATTTACCTAACCGTACACTTTTGGGGGGGGGTTTGGGCCATACCTGGTGACACTCAGGGGTTACTCCAAGCTATGCACTCAGAAGTCACTCCTGGCTTGGGGGACCATATGGGAATCCAGGAATCGAACCATGGTCCATCCAAGGTTAGCATGTGCAAGGCAAATGCTCTACACTTGCAGCACCACTCCGGCCCCTAACTTTACACTTTAATTCTTTGTAACTATATGCTGTATATAACTATATAACACATAAAGTATATGTCAATAACTATAACTTTTTTTTATCAAAAAGTGGTACTTACTTTTAGTTTATTTGTAAAATATATTTAAAATAACATTTAAAGGGGCCGGAGAAATAGCACAACTGTAATGCATTTGCCTTGCATGAAGCCAATTCAGGACTGATGGTGTTTCGAATCCCAGAATCCCATATGGTCCCCATACCTGCCAGGAACGATTTCTGAGCACAGAATAAATCCTGAGCAACCCCTGAGTGTTGCTAGGTGGGACCCAAAAACCAAATAATAAAATAAAATAACATTTAAAAATAATCAAATGAGGTGATCATTTACTTAATACTTAAAATGCTCTGTTGAAAAAAAAAAGTTTAGTAGTTCACTTAGTTATTTTATCTGTAAAAGTCCCAGTATCATTCAAAACAACAAACTACTCTGCCAGATGGAAGGATGAAATAAATTATTATAATGGCAGTATAACAGTGCTTTAACTTTTACCTCTTTGACCTCATTATCTGTGGTAAGTCAGTAAACACATTTTTGATCACCATTTTTATTGCTTAAGACACGTACAATGTCTTTCTTTTTTCTGTCGATAGAATGCAAGGGGACATAGCTAGGGAATTCAGAATTAGAGTGGTGAATATGTTCACTTTTTAACATTAAGGGAAAACAATAAATTTGAAAACTAGTTTTTGTTTCTTAAAGATAAAGAATGTGTTACGTAAATTAAAAATTAATGGTATTTTTATGCATTGAATTATCTCCTGCAGTATTCATGTTCAAGTCATAAGTTCCATACATTCTTTAGAATTAAGAATCAATGAAAATATAATTAACCTAAGGTCATAATGACATGAAATAGGGTGTTCATATTATAGGAATGCCAGAATTATCTTTATAAAATGGTAACTTAAAGACACAAAGCACACAGACACAGGACTTTATGAGATGTATCAGAGTAGTCCATCTAAAGAAAGAAGAAGCATCTTTCATCTAAAGAAAGAGAAACATAAAGATTGTTTTAAAAAACAGAAGATTCAAGAATTCTCTATGAATTTTAGAGGTTGTTTTGCCTTGCAACATCTTGGTTTCAGACTTCAGCCCAAAAAATATTTCTGTGTCTAGCTCTTCATTATAATAGAATATCAAAGCAATATTATGTACCAATCAATTATGAATATGTTTCTGAACTTTTTCTTCTCCACTTATCTATCAATCTCTACATGAATAACGAACTTAGTTATTATATGCATGTATATTATAATATTCACTTAGTTATTATTAGTTATTATTATAGTTTATGATTCATTTTTAACATCTATTTGTGTAAGTTGCTCCACCTTTATCTTCAACATAGTGTCTTGACTACTCTTGATCCCTGGATGTACTAGATAACTTTACCAATCAGTATGTTAAATCTACACACTGGCCTCATAGTAGAAAGCAGACAATCTCAGGAGGAGTGACATGTCAAGTCAAAAATTAGTGCGGGTACCACACATGCTTCAGTCCTGCTTCAGGAAGGCCTGATAGCCAAAACCATACACAAACACGCACGCACACACACACACACACAGACACACACACACACACACACACACACCACTGTCAGTCACAAAGCTTAGAATTCCTAGACTGTATAGCCACATATACAGCCACATGAAATCTCAAAATATTTCAATATTGACATCACATAGGAACACGGTAATTAAAATGTCAATGTGGAATTGAGCCACCTAATGTTCAGAAGCAAAACAAATAACAGAAAGAGCAACTGGCAACAAATAGTACAATAAACCTTTTGTAAATGACTTAATAATCTCATTGCGAGATATAGTAATGTTTGCAAATTTTCTTTGCACTGTACTTTAAAAATATATTTCAAACAGTCTAAAATATATTATGTTTTGCCTTCCTCTTTGGAATATGTGGAAATTGGAGATAATGGTGGAAAAAATTTTACATTGGTGATAGGATTGATGTTGGAATATAGAGTGGCAAAAACAAATGTATCACAAGAACAAAATGTATTATGAGTAAAACATGGTCTCTAAATGAAGTAATTTATATATAAAAGAAAAACAAATTATAAAAAATAAAAACAAAAATAATTCTAAAAGATTTTTATTGAGGTTAATTGTCTGCACAGATGTTTGGGTGAGAAAGTATAACTATATAAAGCTTCAAAAATAATTATCCTAGTCTGCATTTTACTGTGCTACTGTATTTAATTTTTCATGTAAATTTGCTAATTAATAATTAATTTATAAAATTGATATTTTAAGGAAACATTTATATTTTATGTTTATTATTGCTAAGCTAAATCACTGAAATTAATTACATAGTAACATTAAAATACTGTCCTTTATGGTAAAACTTTTTTGTTTCAATTGTTCTTTTCAAGTTAATTTTTTTAAAGTTATAATTTTTCAAGATAGAGATTGTCTTGAATGTAAACTAACCTTCACCCATGCACATTTTCTGCTACCAATGTCCCAAGTTTCCCTCTCAACTTCCCCCTGTGTGCCTTTGGGGCAGGCATTATACTCCTCCCACTCTTTTTTAATTCTTTTTTTGTTTTGTTTTGTTTTGAGGCCACACCCAGTGACACTCAGGGGTTACTCCTGGATATGTGCTCAGAAATAGCTTCTAGCTTGGGTGTCCATATGAGACGCTAGGGGATCAACCGCAGTCTGTCCTAGGCTAGCTTGGGTAAGGCAGACACCTTACCACTTGTGCCACTGATTGGGCCTCTCTTCCCACTCTTTTATTCGTTTTAGAAACTGTCATTTGGAGCCAGAGTGATAGCGCAGTGGTAGGGCATTTGCCTTGCATACATCTGACCCTGAACAGACACAGTTTAGATCCCAGCATCTCAGATGGTTCCCCAAGCCTGCTAGAAGAACTGAGAATAACCAGTGTGCCCCCCCCCAAAAAAAGAAACTGTCATCTGCACTGTTGTTAATAAAGGGATAACATGCCTATCACTTTTTCTTGTTCAGCAGCCAGTTCTTGTCCAGTTTAATCAGTTATAACTATCAATATCTTAGTGGCCCCATTTTTCACTTCAATTTTTCTAGGACACTACGCCTTTATGGTTTCCCTATCATGTCAGGAATACTCAGGCTTGGCTGATGTTATGAATTCAAAGGATGAGTTGATATGATAGGCCAGAAAGTGGCCATAAATTTATCATCTGTATGAGTGTCCTGGGAGGAGGGATTTTCTCCCAAGTAACTCCAACTTTTCTTGCTGCTGAGAATGATTAAAGCCTAAGTCAAGTCATTATGGCAACTGTTCAGATTGGAAGGCCCTGTAACCAGATATTACTGAATTCTCATCCCTAATGGATAATAACTCCTCTTACTATCTAATATTTTCCCATTTTATTGTGCCATTCAAAAAGAACCGTGCCACATAGTACTATTGAAGCATAAATGGAAAAACCAAACCAAACAATCCCAATAACCTAATATGCAAATAACACTAAACTCTAAGGGTACTATCTATACTATCTTCTAAAAAGTTTTCTACTAGCAAATCAGCACAAATTAGAACTAAATTGTAAATAAAATACTCAATGACTGAGCACTATAGTATGAGTCCAGGGCACTCAAATGTCTTAGCCAAGGATTTCTGTGGAGAAATACATTAGATTAAACAAGCAGGCATAATCAAATAAGAAGATTGATTTAAAATGTTTGATAAGACATTATCATAATGAGTAATGTATTGAAAATACAACATATTATCACTTGTTATATCTCTTGTTTTCACATCCAAACTCTCCATGGATCACTGTGAACAAAAACAATAGAGGTTATTATGAAAAATAGGAAGTAAGACATTAAAGCATTCTAATGAGTGTAGTGAGAGTGTTTTGTTTAATGCTCTATTGCAAATAGAACATTTTGTGTCTAACTTTAGTGGTTTAATATTAGTTTGCACAATTTCAGGGAAATGCATGTTGTTAGATTTTAAACAATCTCAGCTATCCTAGTGAATGTTTCCCAATTGCTATGATGTTTGTGTATCTTATTTAGCAACTTCTTCCCAAATTATGTCTGCAAAATGTTCTATCTTTGTTCACAGAAGTCAAGTGAAAAATAACTTGGATACTATAGACTCTTATTACAGTGCTCATTATAAGTATGTTTTAGCAAACTTATTTTTAACTGTATAGTTATTTTCAGAATTGTTTTTGTGATTTTGTTTAAGGAAGTTTTTGAAAAGAAATTTGGATGTTCTAGGCTTATATTACAGTGCTTGGTAGAGAAGAATGTCTTAAGAATTTTCAAATTAAGTTTATCTATAGAAAGTTTCTAATGTTTATGTTCAGAGAGGTCTATGAAAAAATGTTGTGAGATGTATAAGACAAAGATATGGAAAAACCTGATTGTTTTGTGAATGATAATTGTATACAATTTAAACTTTGATGCTATTACAGCCAACTTGTACAGTGTCTATGCAAAATAACAATGACTTTTATAACTTCTGGTCTGGGGTTCTCACCTCTGACAGAGAAATGTAGAACAAAACTTTTGTGACTTTCTCTCTCTCTTTCTCTCTCTCTCCTCTCTCTCTGTCTTCTCTGTCTCTCTTTGTCTCTCTCTCTGTCTCTGTCTGTCTGTTTGTCTGTTTGTCTCTCTCTCTCTCTCTCTCTCTCTCTCTCTCTCTCTCTCTCTCTCTCTCTCTCTCTCTCTCTCTCTCTCTCCATTCCTTGAAATAGAAAGGGTGGAAATGTAAAATGATACTAATCTTTCAAACCCAAACAAAGGTTGTTCCCCCAACTTCCTCCTTCCCTTTTCATTTGATATGTAAAAGCTCACCTAGATTACTGGACCTTCCCCGTCCTGGTACTGGGAATTGGTTTGAATAAAGAAAGGGCAATTCTGGTTTGGGGTGGAGACAGAGAGAAAATGAAGCAAAGGCACAGAGGTCATGATTATCTTCTTCTGACTGCTGCATGGAGTTTAGAAATATGGTTCCTAGGGTGGTCTCACAACTCGTGGATTTTTATTTTCATCTAATCAGTTAAATTTTTATGAATGAGCATAAAATGAGAAGTGGAGGAAGGAAAATTTTCTTCAACAAGTAGTGCTGAGAAATCTGGTCTATGTGCAAGAAACTGAACCCAGATCTCTTCCTGACACCATATACAAAGATAAAATTAAAATGGACTATCATACGTGAAACCATAAATATAAAGAGGAAAACATAAAAAAAATGTTCAAAGATATTGGAGATATATGTATTTTCAATGCTACATTGAAAAAATATATTGAAGATAAAATAGCATTTACCAAAAAAGTAGAAGTAAAGGGAACTAAATTAAGTTAAAAAGCTTCTGCACTTAAAAAACAAGGAACACAAATTAAAGACTATTAGAAATATGGGCGTAAATATTCACTCAACAGTCATCTGACAAAAAGCTAATATCTACAATATATAAAGTGCTAGTAGGGTTTAACTAGAAAATAACATTAAACCTTCAAAAAATAACATCTAACCTTAAAAGATTGGGGAGAAGAGATGACTTTTCTCAAGAATGAAGATGGTCAAAGAGCACAAGAAAATAATGCTCCTTATCATTAATCTCAATGCAATACCTCTTTAAACAATAGATCCTGGGACATAACAGAAAGAAAAAGAATGATCAATGCTGGCTTGGATGGAGATAGAAAGAAAGGGTCCAGAACCTCTTTCATTGCTGGTGGGTATGTCTATTGGGTCTGGCCTTTTTTGGAAAACAGTACAGACATATCTCAAAAAATAAGATACTGAGTTTTCTATGACCTAGTAATATTGCTCCTGGGATTATACCTAGGGGATGCAAAAACACAATGTAAAAAAGCATCTGCACTTTTCATTGAAGCACTGTTACAATAGTCATCTGGAAATAACCCAAGTGCCTAAGAACAGATTAGTGGACAAAAAAAAACATGGTACACCTATACAATGGGATAATATGCAGCTGTTAGAAAAAGTAACATCATGAACTTTGCTTATAGATGAACTGATATGGATAATATTGTGCTGCACAAAATGAGTCATAGGGAAAGGGGTAGACATAAAATGATTGCATTCATTGTGAGATACAAAATAAAATAATATGGTAAAAATATACCCAGAGACAATAGAGATGAGGGCCAAGAGGACTGCTCCATCATAGGATACTTGTTTTAAAGAATGAGGGAGTACAGTTAGGGTAGAGAGACTGTGACAATAATTATTATAAATAGTCACTGAAAAAAAAACTGAATGCAGAAAGAAAGGAGATAAAAGTGTTATTCATGATAGTCATGTAACGATATTGGGAAGCACAGTGTTTAAAAAGAAAAATGGATGATTGAGAGAGACAGAGAGACAAAGATACAAAGACAGAGATGGTGAGAGAAGAGAAAGGTCTGCCATAGAAGCAGGTTGAGGGAAACAAAGGGATGGTGGAAAGCAAACTGAGAACATTGGTGGTGGGAAAGATGCACTGGTAATGGAATGGATATTGTGACTGAAATTAATCATGAACAACTTTGTAATTGTATCTCATGGGGATTCAATAAAAATTTTACTATAAGAGTCAAAGATCTCTTAGAATGTTCCTGTATTTTTACATGTAGCTATAACTTTCTTAGAAAATTTGTTCTAAGACATGATGCTCTGTTATATAATGTGATCTGATGGCATAGTTGATAGATCCTTGAAGATGTTTCTAATGGGGAGAATATATTAACTTTCAACACTTCTGCCAATTGGTAGCTCAAAAAGTTTCATGTCAAGGAAAATCCTGAAGCATTTCCTTAAGGCAAATGAATAAATTAAGATATCATCCAAATTATTCATTTTTAAATTCATATTGTACAAATTTTCTAGTTTTTCTTGTAACAATTAATAACCACCTATAAAGTATCTAAAATATAACTTTATGTAATTTTCTCATTTTGTACACATTTGCACAAATTTGTACAGATGGTTCATACCCATAATTTAAAATATAAACATAATTTATAGTAAAGATATAAGGATTTTTATCACTTCTTTAATATTGTTTTCTGTCTACTCTTGTACTTCAATATAAATAGAAAAAATCAATATAAATAATGATATTTTTAATTTTGTGAGTGTCATAAATATTCTTTATAAAAGTTATACATATAAAAGTTATATAATAAAATATATATATAAAAATACACAATAGCAAATATATGAAGGCTAATTCAGTCTGATACCTTCCATGTCAGTTTGGGGAAGCTTTATCCAGGCCATGTAAGTCCTTTGAATTTCAATAGGCTGGCTGGCCCCCAACCAGTACAATCTACAGAACAGTAGCTTTAAGCTTTGTCAGCAGTAATAGGACCATGGTGCCTATTTGCTGAAGCTGTCAACTGTCACCTGCCCTGAAGACCACTTCCCATCTTGCTTTTGTTAGAAATTCTTTGGCTGCCTGTTAAGTGGAAGTGAAATGCAGCAAATAGCTAGAATGATACTGAAAATTTCTCTTTCATGACTAGTATTTGAAAGAAAGACCAACTGAGAGACTTGTGTTGAATTCACATGAATGAAAACACATCACTGTTTCTATTAATTTAATCTATCAACTATTTAATGAACTAAACTTCACATGCCAGTATAAAGTTATTATGAAAAAACATTCTAAAATGAAGACTTAATATTTCTCTTTTCTTATCTTAAAAGATCACACAAATTTTTCATTTGTTTATGTTCTAATCTATAGATATCATAATAGATAACTGTAAAAAATCTGAACAGTAGTAAATTGAATTATCTACCCTATATATTAATGTCTAAATTTATTAACTATTTGGTAAAGTTTAATTTATCAGTTATAGAATAATAAAAAGAAAAAAATATATCTATTTAAATTAAATATTTAATTTTAGCTAAAATTACTCAGGATTTCTTGTGTTTGCTTGTTTTTTGTTTGTTTGGGGGCCACACTCGGTGGTGCTCAGGGGTTACTTTTCGCTCTCCACTCAGAAATTGCTCCTTGCAGGCTCAGAGGTACATATGGGATGCCAGGAATTGAACCCTGGTCTGTCCAGAGTTGGCAAGGCTAAAGCCCTACTAGTGTGCTATCTCTCTGGCCTCCTACTTGGGGTTTATTGTAAGACACTGTACCAAACATTTTAGAACTCAGTATACTGTAGGTGCTCTGGGAATTCTAAAATCTGTGTGATAGCAAATAGCGATGTTCACCTAATATAGAATCATTATATATAAATATAAAAAGTGCAAAATTAACATATATCTCTCTTACATACAACTGATTATAAAAAATATTAAGATTAAGCAAAAGAGAGATAATACATCATAGGCATTCTATATATTGATTTTATGAACACTTTTTATATTTCTTCCTTAAAACCTTGCAATTAAAAATTATCATAAAAGAGAAAAACTTTGAGTTCAAGATTTTTAGTGCCCCCTACTGCCCCCACACATACAATATATATTGATAGTATTATATGCATATAGTTTATATATGCATAATATCCATCTTGTACTGTGACCTTGATACTACCCTACAAAGCTCATTTCTAATCAGTCCCAACCCTTATTTCCCCTCCATTTACCCATGTAGGTGCAGCTCATGACATGAAGCTCACCAAATAGAGTGATGAGTGTAGTTAGAGAAATAACTACACTGAAAAATATCATAACAATGTGAATGAATGAGGGAAATAGAAAGCCTGCCTCGAGTACAGGTGTGGGTGGGGTGGGGAGGAAGGAGATCTGAGAAATTGGTGGTGGGAATCTTGCACTGGTGAAGGGGGTTGTTCTTTACATGACTGTAATCATACAACTACAATCATATTTGCAATCGCGGTGTTTAAATAAAGATAATTAAAAAAAGAATAATCTATGAAGTATAACCAATTTTTAATGTTAGCGTACACGTTGCTTATGAGTTTACATTATGATACTCTTAAAAATAAATATTTTTATTTTCATTATAACAAAATGTAAGATATTTATATTTTATATTTATATATAAGTTAATATTTATAAAATACATATCTTGCTATATTTATTATATATTTTAATATATTGGTTATATAATTATATTCAATATATTCATATTGAATATTTATTAAATTTATAAAATATTTTATGATTATATGTTTATATGTAATATTACACAAAACATAATATTGCTAGATATCACATCATATGTTATATTTTATGCCATTCTAAAATGTATTTTATTTAATACATATTCTATATTATATAAATACAATTATATGCTATATAAACATAATTATATAGCGGGCTGAGTAATAGCACAGCAGTAAGACTTTTGCCTTGCATGTGGCTGATCTAGAATGGATCTTGGTTTGATCCTCTAGGGTTGCATATGGTCCCCTGAGCTAGGAGCAATTTCTGAGTACATAGCCATGAGTAACCACTGAGTACCACAAGGTGCGATCCAAAAAGCAAAAAAAAAAAATATTACAATAATTCTTACAATTATATTATAATATGTTTATTGTATGTGTTTTATTTAATTTATTTTACATTTATTTAATATTATTATATATTTTATATTATATTTAATTTATTTTGATATTTCTTATTTTTTATATTTTTTATTATTACATAGTGATTTACCAAATTTTTTATAATACTGTTGTTTTAGACATTTCATATTTATACACTAATATCACCATCACTTTCCTTCATTGGTGACCATCTACCAAAACAAACTGCCTCCATGCATGCACAGATTTATTTCATGTTGTTTATTGCAATGCATAGACAAATAAAATTGTCAAAACTTAGATCAACAAAAGTCAACTTAAAATGATTGTTTTATTCCAGAGTGGTATTACTAATATCAGTGTCTAAGAATGTACTGGCTGTGGTTGGTGCTAGTTGAGCCTTCTGTGTTACTGTTCAAGCTCACTGAGCTTGGTACATTGCTATAAAATTTTTGCACTAAATATCCAATGATACCACTGGACTGAAAGTATTATAGGACAATGAGGTATTACATGGTCCAGGTTGTAAACATAATTGTTGACTTGGACGTTTGAAAAGAATAAGTCATATATCTGGGCCATTTCTGTCAAATGATGTAGGGTGTGGCATTGGCTGCTGTAGTTCATGCAGAGAGGGGAACCTGCTCACTCTCTTTCTGAGCACTCTCTGAGTTATCAGCTAAAGCCAGACTATGGGAAAGTATCAGAGAACATTAATTTTTTTTGGAGCTTGGTGAAGAGCTGAGACAGCCTTTTTTTCTTCAATGAAGATGACAGCTGTGGGAAAAATTCTGGGTTTACAAAAAAATTAAAGTATACAAAAGGTAGTCAAATTGAACTCTTTTCAAGATTTCTAATAATATAAAGAAAATTTCTTCAAATATCTGTCAAATGGAACAATTCTTGATGTCATGGGGCTTATTCATCATGATAGGATTGCTACCAAGATTACAGTATACAAATAAAATTCTTGGATCAGTGATATTCAAAAGTTCTAACACAAAGATCTACACGAAAAGATATTGCACTGCTTATAAATGTCAATGTTCTCTTTAAACATAACACACAGTGACCACATAATGCTTGTTCAGGCAATTATAATGAGAAAAAGTTCTATTTTATTTATAATTCTAGAGTTGTAATCCAACTCTGTTTCGGATAGTGTTAAAGTCAGTTGCTCATATACCTGCCAAGTACATAGATGATTTGTTCCCAGAAGCTACAACATCTGTCTAAATGACAAGCAATATTCATTTGGCTACCATCATTAAAATGTGTCAACCACATTCTTTCCACTTTTAGATTTATGCAGCCCCCTAGGAAAATGTCAGTTTTTGTTCATTCTTCTGATTAATAGTCTGAGCACAAATGGTAGTAGGGAGTATTACCAGAAAGCTTCTTGAAGTATCTAAAGAAGTACACTGTTATATAAATAGAAATGCAAATTTTGGATTTATTTGGATTTAAAATGCTTGACTTTAGGAATATAGGGTGTTCCTGAGGGTAAAAAATACATATGTACATAAAATTAACAGAAAGACCATTGTTCTTTCAGAGCCACAACAATTAATACAATTGGTTCTTTTCAATCTTGATTACATGAGGGTTGCCTATAAGAAAATGAAAATGGCTTTTGGATAAAGATAGTAATATTGATAAGAGACCACATGTCAGGAAACTTTCTCTTTGATTCTATGCATACACCTGGATGATGGCAGCTTCTCTTTGACCTGTCACTTGGCTGTGGATACAGCAGAAAGTCTTCATATTTACCCACCTTTATTTCACCAGAGAATAAAGAAAAGCCAAAGGGACAAATGACAGTAAGGGGAATGGTCTTGAGAAAAACCATGGAGTGCTTTGTAGTGATGGATTATAAAATAGGAGGACAGTGGAAGCCAAAACTTATCTCAGAGCAGTACAGTAGGTGACATACATCATCTAAGAACATAAAGTCTGGGGAGAGAGCAATGAATTATGGAGGACTGAATCCATTGATATCAAAGACTAAACCTGCAAAAGACTAGTATGGACCAAGGAGAGCTTACACAGGAATCAATTAGAAATCATTATGAGACCTAGACACAAGATGTCGAGATATAAATGCATCCTTAAAGCTGTTAAATACCTCCCCAGACTTCGGGAGGCAGCAGCAATTGGCAACCAGCATGAAACTCTGGAGGAAACAAGCAGGACAGCTGACAAGTGGTGTAGTAAGCACCCACCCAAATCTACTCCATGGCCACGCATATATCCAGTAGTTAATGAACAACAGCACAACATGTAGAAAACTCAAAGGACAGAATGGGGAAACAATTCAGAACACCACCATGCTTAGAGAATGCAGACCCAACAAACATTTGCCACCTAAATAGGTAAACATCTAAATAGTCTTTTTTATATAAAGACTTTAAAGAAAACCTGGAGAATGCTCAAATAACTCAAAAATCATGGGGTTAACTGTATGAACCATAATCAAGACTCAAGAAGATATGAAAACAAAATGGGAAGAGAAACTGGGCATCTGCCTTGCACATGCTAACCTAAAACCAACTGAGCCATACCAGATGGTCTCCCAAGCCAGGAGTGATTTCTGAGTGCATAGCCAGGAGTAACCTCTGAGCATCACGGGTATGGCCCAAAAAGCAAAAAATGAAAGAAAACACCAACACTGAAATAACAGGACTGAACAACTTGGTAAGACAAATGAAAACTCACTGGAAAGCCTCAATAGCAGCTGAGTAAAGAATCAGTGAGTTTCAAAGTGAAACACATAACAACTCCATAAAAAAGAAGAGGTTGGAAAAAAATGTTAAGACAATCAGATGATGAAAAATATCCTCAAATATTGTGAACAGAAAGGAAACAGAAGTCTGGGAAACTCAACAGAAGCAGCATAAAAATCTTTGGAGTCTTAGAGACACAGGAAGAGAATACTCATGAAGAATCAACAGTCAAGAATCTACATCATCAGTGCCGGAGAGATAGCATGGAGGTAGGATATTTGCCTTGCATGCAGAAGAAAGGTAGTTCGAATCCCAGCATCCCATATGATCTCACAAGCCTGCCAGGAGCGATTTCTGAATGTAGAGCCAGGAGTAACCCCTGAGCACTGCCCAGTGTGACCCCCCCCACCCCAAAATCAAAAACAAACAAACAAGAATCTTCATCATTGTAGAGAAACTCCCAGAACTAGAATATATTCAACCAAATCTTGAATACCTGAAAAGTACCAGCTAGAAAGGGCCCCAAGGCATATCCTCTTCAAAATGGTAAATACCATAGATAGGGATGAAAGATAAAAGGCAGCAAGATCAAAAAGAGAATTTACATACAAAAGAACATCCTTAAAATTTACAGCAGCCTTGTATATTTTGGAGATTAGCCCCTTATCTGATGGGTATTGGGTGAATAGTTTCTCCCACTCAGTGTGTGGCTCTTGTATCCTTGGCACTATCTCCTCTGAGGTGCAGAAGCTTCTCAGCTTAATATATTCCCATCTGTTAATCTCTGCTTTCACTTGCTTGGAGAGTGCAGTTTCCTCCTTGAAGATGCCTGTAATGTCCTGGAGTGTTTTGCCTATGTGCTGTTCTATATATCTTATGGTTTTGGGGCTGATATCGAGGTCTTTAATCCATTTGGATTTTACCTTCCTACATGATGTTAGCTGGGGGTCTAAGTTCAATTTTTTGCAAGTGGCTATCCAATTGTGCCAACACCACTTGTTGAAGAGGCTTTCCCTGCTCCATTTAGGATTTCCTGCTCCTTTATCAAAAATTAGGTGATTGTATGTCTGGGGAACATTTTCTGAGTTTTCAAGCCTATTCCACTGATCTGAGGGCCTGTCCTTATTCCAATACCATGCTGTTTTGGTAACTATTGCTTTGTAGTACAGTTTAAAGTTGGGTAAAGTAATTCCTCCCATATTCTTTTTCCGAACTTTACAAGAAAAAACATCTAATCCCATCAAAAAATGGGGAGAAGAAGGGCCGGAGAGATAGCATGGAGGTAAGGGATTTGCCTTTCATGCAGAAGGTCATCGGTTCGAATACCGGCATCCCATATGGTCCCCCGTGCCTGCCAGGAGCAATTTCTGAGCATGGAGCCAGGAATAACCCCTGAGCTCTGCCGGGTGTGACCCAAAAATTACAAAAAAAAAAAATGGGGAGAAGAAATGAACAGACACTTTGACAAAGAAGAAATACAAATGGCCAAAAGACACATGAAAAAGTGCTCCACATCACTAATCATAAGGGAGATGCAAATCAAAACAATGATGAGATACCACCTCACACCACAGAGAATGGCACACATCACAAAGAATGAGAATAAACAGTGTTGGCGGGGATGTGGAGAGAAAGGAACTCTTATCCACTGCTGGTGGGAATGCCATCTAGTTCAACCTTTATGGAAAGCGATATGGAGATTCCTCCAAAAACTGTAAATAGAGCTCCCATACAACCCTGCTATACCACTCCTAGGAATATACCCTAGGAACACAAAAATACAATACAAAAACCTCTTCCTTACACCTATATTCATTGCAGCACTATTTACCATAGCAAGACTCTGGAAACAAGGAGGGAGATATGGGTCAAATGCTGGTAAAAGTGGGGGGAGGGAGGACAATCCTGGTGGTGGGAATGGCCCTGCTTCATTATCACTATGTACGTTCAATATTACTGTGAAATATTTGTTACTCAATTTTTTGTCACAGTAAAAATTATTGTTTAAAAATAAAGAAAAAATAAATTACCCCTGGCAGTTTGGTGGACCATATAGGATACTTATAATCAAGCGGTTCAGTTGTTTGCCCTATCCACTGTGTTTTCACTCTGGCTCCCTCTATCACAACTTCATTACTAATTTATCCATAGATGGATAAATAAGTTATTTCTATATCTTGTTATTGTATTATGTGATTAAAAGAACATTGGAGTGCATAATATATCCTTTAGAGTTAATGTTGTATATTAGCAGATATATGCAAAGAAGTATTATCAGTGGGTTGAAGGGAAACTATCTTTATATAATTTTTTTAGAAATCTCCATGTTGCTTTTCATAGATGTTCAACCAAATACTATTCTAACCAACCATAAATGAAGGTCCCTTTTTTCAACAGATTCTAGCCAAAATATTTGTTTCCTGACTTTTTCATATATGCCATTCTCCATGGTATGAGCCAGTGGGGAAGAAGGCAGAGAAAAAATAATGTGGGGAATTAAAACAAAATCTGCACACTAACAAGAATATCCACCTATAAATAAAAAAATTATAAAGCTGAGATGCCAGCACCCTTCTGCCTCTCTACTCTGCTGTCATGCATTTTCGGCCTGATTTCACACTTGGTGCGGCCCATCAGCCAGCCTGCTTTCCTGTGAGCTTTCCGGGGAGTCTGCCTTCCCGTGAGCCTTCCATGGAGGTGAGTCGACACGCCCAGAAAGGGAGGAGCCACTGAACTTCGCTGGATCTCAGATGCCAGCACCCTTCTGCCTCTCTACTCTGCTGTCCTGCATTTTCGGCCTGATTTCACCCTTGGTGCGGCTCATCAGCCAGCCTGCCTTCCTGTGAACTTTCCGGGGAGTCTGCCTTCCCGTGAGCCTTCCTTGGAGGTGAGCTGACACGCCCAGAAAGGGAGGAGCCACCGAACTCTGCTGGATCTCAGATGCCAGCACCCTTCTGCCTCTCTACTCTGCTGTCCTGCATTTTCGGCCTGATTTCACCCTTGGTGCGGCCCATCAGCCAGCCTGCTTTCCTGTGAGCTTTCCCGGGAGTCTGCCTTCCCATGAGCCTTCCGTGGAGGTGAGTCGACACGCCCAGAAAGGGAGGAGCCACTGAACTTCGCTGGATCTCAGATGCCAGCACCCTTCTGCCTCTCTACTCTGCTGTCCTGCATTTTTGGCCTGATTTCATCCTGGGTGCGGCCCATCTGCCAGCCTGCCTTCCTGTGAGCCTTCCGTGGAGGTGAGTCGACACGCCCAGAAAGGGAAAAGCCAGAGGAGCACGGTTGCTCCGCTCCCCTTCGCGACGGTGCACAGCATTTAGCCAATGAATACAATCACAACACGTAGAAAAACACGCAGTACTAGTGTGACAATGGGGAAACAACATGGGCCAGTGCCAGACATAGAGAATGAAGATGGCAACTCTGATGACTTGAACATGATCAACCACCTAGTCAGTCTCTCAGATAAGGAGTTTAGAGTTGCAATATGGAACATGTTCAAAGAACTCAAACAAAGTATAGAAGAGAAAACTAAAAAGAATCAGGAGAATATGAAGATAGAAATGAGAAAACTCCAAACGGAAATTTCAGATCAAATAACAGGTCTGATAAACTCAGTAGATGAATTGAAGAAAAACATGTTTGAGATTTCCCACAGGTTAACAGCAGCTGAGGATAGAATCAGTACACTGGAAGATGAGATACATAACAATTACATACAGCAGAAGAAATTGGAAAAAAGCCTCAAAACAAATGATCAAACAATGGAAAAATTACTCAAAGAATGGGAACAGATGAAAATAGAAGTCTATGATAAGCTCAACAGAAACAACTTAAGAATCATTGGAGTCCCAGAGACTCAGGAAGAAAATCTCCGGGAAGAATCAACAGTCAAGAACATCATTAAAGAGAAACTACCAGAGATAATGAATACATGTGATCAAATCCTGCATGCCCGAAGAGTGCCAACTAAAAGAGACCCCAGAAAAAACACCCCAAGACACATCCTAGTCACAATGACGAATCCCATAGATAGAGACAGAATTCTGAAAGCAGCAAGATCGAAAAGAGAAATTACATTTAAGGGAACATCTTTGAGATTTACTGCAGACCTGTCACCAGAAACACTCAAGGCCAGAAGGCAGTGGTGGGACATAGTGACAAAACTCAATGAAATAAATGCTTCGCCTAGAATACTGCACCCAGCAAAACTCACTTTTAGGTTTGAAGGAACAATACATAGTTTCACAGACAAACAACAGCTCAAAAACTTCACAGACTCAAAACCATTCTTAAAAGAAAAACTGAACGGCATACTTTAAGACAAAGCTTACCAACAGATACACCAAACTTTAATATAAAGATGGCACTAACTCCCAGGACAATTCTTTCTCTCAATGTCAATGGACTAAATGCACCAGTTAAGAGACACAGAGTGGCTAAATGGATCAAAAAACTCAATCCAACCTTCTGCTGCCTACAAGAAACGCACCTGAATAGTCAGAACAAACATAGACTCAAAATAAAAGGCTGGAGGAAAATCATCCAAGCAAACAACACCCAAAAAAAAGCAGGAGTGGCCATATTAATATCAGATGATGCAAACTTTATACTTAGGAAAGTAGTAAGGGACAAAGATGGACATTTTGTATTAATCAAGGGATATGTACAGCAGGAAGAAATCACCCTCCTAAACATATATGCACCGAATGAGGGGCCAGCAAAATATTTAATACAACTGTTGACAAATCTGAAAAATAATATCAATAACAACACAATAATTGTGGGAGACCTCAACACGGCATTGTCAACACTAGACAGGTCAACCAGACTGAAACCCAACAAGAATATACTAGACCTGAGGAGAGAAATGGAAGTAAGAGGCCTAGTAGATATATACAGGACACTCCACCCCCAGAGGCCTGGATACACATTTTTCTCTAATGTACATGGGACATTCTCTAGGATAGACTACATGTTAGCACACAAAACATATCTCCATAATATCAAGAGGATAGAAATTTTGCAGGCTGCCTTTGCTGACCACAAAGCCCTGAAATTATATATAAACTACAAAGGGACACAGAAGAAAAATTTTAACACCTGGAAGTTAAATAGCCTCATACTGAATAATCAGTGGGTCCGAGATAAAATCAAAGAGGAAATCAAAACCTTCCTGAAAACAAATGACAATGGAGAAACAATTTATCAGAACCTATGGGACACAGCAAAAGCAGTACTGAGAGGAAAATTTATAGCTTTGCAAGCACACATCAGGAAAGAAGAAGGGGCATACCTGAATAGCTTAATGACGCAGCTCATAGAATTAGAAAGTGCTCAACAAAAGGATCCAAAAATAGGGAGGCAGAAGGAAATAACAAAGCTGAGAGCAGAAATCAATGAAGTGGAAACCAGAAAAACCATCCAAAAGATCAACGAAAGCAGAAGTTGGTTCTTTGAAAAAATAAACAAGATTGATAGACCGCTGGCAAAACTAACAAAGAAAGAAAGAGAGAGAAACTTGATAACTCGTATTAGGAATGAAAAAGGAGAGATCACTACTGATATGGTAGAGATTCAAAGGGTAATCAGAAACTACTTTGAGAAACTCTATGCCACTAAAAATGAAAACCTGGCAGAAATGGATAAATTTTTGGAATCTTATAATCTTCCACGATTGAATGAAGAGGATGTAGCATATCTAAACACACCCATTACTATTGAGGAAATTAAGAAAGTAATCAAATGTCTGCCCAAAAACAAAAGCCCAGGCCCAGATGGATTTACTAATGAATTCTTTCAAACCTTTCAAGAGGAACTACTACCAATCCTGGCAAGACTCTTTCATGAAATTGAAAAAACAGGAAAACTTCCAAATAGCTTTTATGAAGCCAACATTACCTTGATACCTAAACCAGACAGAGATGCTACGAAAAAAGAAAATTACAGACCAATATCGCTGATGAATGCAGATGCAAAGATCTTCAACAAAATCCTGGCAAATAGGATTCAATGCCTCATTAAGAAGATCATCCACTACGATCAAGTAGGTTTCATTCCAGGAATGCAAGGCTGGTTTAATATCCGTAAATCTATCAACATAATACACAACATCAACAGCAAGAAAAATAAAAATCACATGATCATATCAATCGACGCAGAGAAAGCATTTGACAAGGTCCAACACCCATTCTTGATCAAAACTCTCAGCAAGATGGGAATGGAGGGAACCTTTCTCAATATAGTTAAGGCCATTTACCACAAGCCAGAGGCAAATATTGTCCTCAATGGAGAAAAACTGAAAGCCTTTCCTCTAAATTCTGGCACAAGACAAGGCTGTCCTCTCTCACCGCTCCTATTCAACATAGCACTGGAAGTACTCGCTATAGCGATTAGGCAAGAAAAGGATATCAAGGGAATCCAGATAGGAAAGGAAGAAGTCAAGCTCTCACTGTTTGCAGATGACATGATACTCTACTTAGAAAACCCCAAAGACTCTATCAAAAAGCTTCTAGAAACAATAGACTCATATAGCAAGGTGGCAGGCTACAAAATTAACACACAAAAATCAATGGCCTTCCTATACACCAATACTAATAAGGAAGAAATGGACATTAAGAAAACAACTCCATTCACTATAGTGTCACACAAACTCAAATATCTTGGAATCAACTTGACTAAAAATGTGAAGGACCTATACAAGGAAAACTATAAAACTCTGCTCCAAGAAATAAGAGAGGACACGCGGAAATGGAAGCATATACCCTGCTCATGGATTGGCAGGATTTACATCATTAAAATGGCAATACTCCCCAAAGCACTGTACAGATTTAATGCGATCCCCCTAAAGATACCCATGACATTCTTCAAAGAAGTGGACCAGGCACTTTTGAATTTTATTTGGAACAATAAACACCCTCGAATAGCTAAAGCAATCATTGGGAAAAAGAATATGGGAGGAATTACTTTCCCCAACTTTAAACTTTACTACAAAGCAATAGTTATCAAAACAGCATGGTATTGGAATAAAGACAGGCCCTCAGATCAGTGGAATAAGCTTGAATACTCAGAGAATGTTCCCCAGACATACAATCATCTAATTTTTGATAAAGGAGCAAAAAATCCTAAATGGAACAAAGAAAGCCTCTTCAACAAGTGGTGTTGGCAAAACTGGGTAGCCACTTGCAAAAAATTGAACTTAGACCCCCAGCTAACATCATGTACGAAGGTAAAATCCAAATGGATTAAAGACCTCGATATCAGCCCCAAAACCATAAGATATATAGAACAATACGTAGGTAAAACAATCCAGGACATTGAGGCTAAAGGCATCTTCAAGGAAGAAACTGCACTCTCCAAGGAAGTGAAAGCAGAAATTAACAGATGGGAATATATTAAGCTGAGAAGCTTCTGCACCTCAAAGGAAATAGTGCCCAAGATACAAGAGCCACCCACTGAGTGGGAGAAACTATTCACCCAATACCCATCAGATAAGGGGCTAATCTCCAAAATATATAAGGCACTGACAGAACTTTACAAGAAAAAAACATCTAATCCCATCAAAAAATGGGGAGAAGAAATGAACAGACACTTTGACAAAGAAGAAATACAGATGGCCAAAAGACACATGAAAAAGTGCTCCACATCACTAATCATCAGGGAGATGCAAATCAAAACAACGATGAGATACCACCTCACACCCCAGAGAATGGCACACATCACAAAGAATGAGAATAAACAGTGTTGGAGGGGATGTGGGGAGAAAGGAACTCTTATCCACTGCTGGTGGGAATGCCGTCTAGTTCAACCTTTATGGAAAGCGATATGGAGATTCCTCCAAAAACTGGAAATCGAGCTCCCATACGATCCAGCTATACCACTCCTAGGAATATACCCTAGGAACACAAAAATACAATACAAAAACCCCTTCATTACACCTATATTCATTGCAGCTCTATTTACCATAGCAAGACTCTGGAAACAACCAAGATGCCCTTCAATAGACGAATGGCTAAAGAAACTGTGGTACATATACACAATGGAATATTATGCAGCTGTCAGGAGAGATGAAGTCATGAAATTTTCCTATACATGGATGTACACGGAATCTATTATGCTGAGTGAAATAAGTCAGAGAGAGAGAGAAAAACGCAGAATGGTCTCACACATTTATGGGTTTTAAGAAAAATGAAAGACATTCTTGCAATAATAACTTTCAGACACAAAAGAGAAAAGAGCTGGAAGTTCCAGCTCACCTCAGGAAGCTCATCACAAAGAGTGATGAGTTTAGTTGGATAAATAACTACATTTTGAACTGTCCTAATAATGAGAATGTATGAGGGAAATTGAGAACCTGTTTAGAGTACAGGCGGGGGTCGGGTGGGGAGGAGGGAGACTTGGGACATTGGTGATGGGAATATTGCACTGGTGATGGGTTGTGTTAAAAAAAAAAAAGAAAAAGTATAAAAGATGCACTACAATTTAGGATTAACTGGAAAAAAAATTATAAAGCTGTCAGTAGATGAGAGGGGATCAAAGGACGAGAAGTATTCTTTATAGACATCAAATTATCAGAGAAATCTTTCAAATTAAGAAAGTATTCTGCTGGTAAGATTCTACTGATAATAATTTGTTACATAATAAGGACAGTAGACTGTCATTATAATAGGACTTGCTCTATTATTAGTAGGGCAAGAAGAGGTGATCATAATGAACAATGATGACAATGAAGAGGTGAGAACTGTTCAAAGAAGATAGCTCAAAATACATTCATAGATGTTGCTATAATATTTAAGAGCTGAGAAAAATTTAGCAAATATTAGACTACTGAAATTTTGATTCAATATATAATATGGAAGCTAACAGCAAACCACAGAATAGCTTGGGAGAATCATGATGAGGGACATCTTGTAGACAACCATGTAGAAGACATTTCAGTTTTTGCAAGACAGGAACAATGAAAGAGATGCAAGTCAGATTGGACATTTAAATACATAGAGAGAGCTCTAAAAACAACAGTGTGGAGTTTTCACAATGAGTTCATTCATTCATTAACTGTTCAAAGGAAAGAATGATTACCTATCATAAGAATATAATGATAACCTTTAATTAGTAAAAATATATTTACTTAGAGAATTGAATTTCTCTATGCAAACTGCTGAATTGATAGTTGAGAAAGTTGTAAGTTGAAAAATATTATTTCTGTTTAGCTTTAACATTGTAAGCATAAAACAGCAAACAACAGCATTATTAAATGACAACTTTTTTGTTTTTTGAGTCACAGCCGGCGCACTGAGGGGTTGCTCCTGGTTTTGTGCTCAAAAATCGCTCCTGGCAGGCTCACGGGACCATATGGGATGCAGTTATTTGAATCACCGTTGCCCTAGATCAGCTGCATGCAAGACAAAGGCACTACAGCTGTGCTGTCTGAACTGTAAATGACAATGTTTAACTGTTTTAAAACAGAATTTTTTTTGTTTGATTTTGTTTGGGGGCCACACCCGGTTATTCCTGGCTATGTGCTCCGAGATCGCTCCTGGCTCGGGGAACCATATGGGGCAACTGGGAATGGAACCACCTTTTGTCCTGGTTGGCAGTACACAAGTCAAATGACCTACAGCTGTGCTATCACCCTGGCCCCGATAGATATTTTGTTTGTTTTTGTTTTGAATCATATGCAGTGGCACTCAGTTGGATTACTTCTGGCTCAGCACTCAGAAATAGTTCCTGGCAGGTTTGGGGTAACAAAAGGTATGCCAGGAATTAAACCCAGGTCGTTCTCGGATCAGCCAAATGCAAGCAATGCCCTACCATGTGCTATCACTCCAGCTTTCAAACTTCTATCGTGAATGTCTGTGACCTTAAGAAATATTTTTTGTTTACTTAATCATTTTAATGAGAAATTATGGAAACATAATTTCTTAAAAATGCTTTTAACTTTTCAGAAACTTTTCAAGATTCATAATATTCATATATTAAAATGATTTATGTTTAAACTATTTTCATGAGTATCTTAATATAATTGATTAAAATGATAAACATAAACATAGCTGCCATATATTTTGTAAGAATTAAAATAAAATATTGTATGGTACTAAGTGGAGAAAGGGAACATTTTTGTCAACTTGATTTCAAAGATAAGTGGGAACTATATGTGGAAAAGGCAAGAATCTTAAAATGCTTATATTTCAGTATAGAAAATATATACTAATTTATCAGGTGGAAGAAAAAAGTATAGAACACTGTACTTTATACTGACTACATGGAAACATAATGGATCATTTTTAATTTAAGATTTTTGGGTTCACCTGAAGTATTAAAATGAGGTAGTTGCAGAAAATATTTTTAGAAGATGGACAGAGTAAGTACCTGCAGGTACATTGAGTCGGGTTTGCTACAAATTTTGATTTTATTAAAAAAAAAAGCAATGTATTTGAATATTAGTTCTGAACAAAGAAGCAAAATAAGAAGCTCATTTAAAAAGTATCATACAACTGCACAAATAATTCTGAAGGGGGTGTATTATAGCCCTTATATTTTTTTCCCTCTGGCCAGCACTTTGAGACTACAATAATCCACTTTGAGACTACAATAATCCTGATGCACTCAGAATATATATATTGTGAAAATCTTCAATGACTTGCTGGTTGCTGTTTGTACACTCCTCAGTAGGGCTACTCTAAATGTCCAGTGGTCATTTTATTGTGTTAGAAGAACATATCTATTTTAATATAGATAGTACTAATATGAATATGCTAAATGTCCAGTGGTCATTTTATTGTGTTAAAAGAACATATCTATTTTTTATCTGTTTTTATTATTATTATTATTATATTTATTAGCATCTGTATTATTATGCTTATTAGCATATTTAGGGAAAGTTCTTTATGGAAAACTCAGTGTTTCTTTAGTCAAAAATTTGGTGGTAAAGGTTAAATAAATATTATTTCTTTAAGATGTGAAATTAATGCATTTAGAATTTCTTTTTGTCTCCAGTCAGTTTTGAATGCTAAATCATTTTTATCAAGTAAACAACTGTTGATGATCTCATAAAAATATTTTCTTTTGACCAGACATCCTCTGGTCATCCTCTGCAAGTTAATCTGTAATGCACTCAGAATATTTTTGTTTCATGCGGTAATGTATAATGTGAATGATTTTCATGTTCTACTTTATTTCCTCCACTATTTTTTTAATTTAATTTTTATTTTGATCATAGTGGTTTACATATTGTTGACAATAATATTTTAGGTATATATTTACATAAAATCAGGGGGGATTTCCATCACCAATTTGTAGGAACATATCTATTTTAATATAGATAGTACTACTATGAATACATCCTTGGTATTGAATTCATACACAGCTTTTTTAAGTAAAGACGATAGAATTATGTTTTAGAGAATATTCATGTTCTTTGTGTTTATTAGTTTTATCCATACTATGTCAATTTGTGTTGATTTATACTACTTTGATATATGGAAAATTAAGTTTTGCAACTTAATTACATATGCTTATTTATTTATTTGCTTTTCTTTTTTTGCTTTTGGCACCATGCTCAGAATTGCTCAGGATTTACACCTGGTTCTTCAGTCAGGTATCATTTCTGGAATGGATTTTGAGAATTCTTTACATTTCCTTGCTTTTGTATTCAATATATGTGATATCTTAATTTTGAATTACATTAAATATATAGATAAATTTTGATTGAACAAATTAGAGTCCTCCAATAATTTATTATCAAATTCATTTTGATTTCATATAGAATAAATATGGATTAATGAAGTAACAAAATGTCTTATCTTTATTTTTATCTATTAATACTAATTAGAATGATTAGTTTTCTGCTAGAGGTTTATATTTTGTTATATGACTGCAAATAATCACAATTCTTCCGAAAATAATCATGATATTTAAGTATCATTTCTTCTTCTATCTAAACTTTTAATATTTGACTTACATTAATTAGATAAATTAATACTAAAATATTTCTTTTTAACCAGACTCCACAGAGGCCAATTTTTCTATATTTCACCAAAACCTAGTACTACTATGCTTTATTTATTTATTTATTTAGTTAGTTAGTTAGTTAGTTAGTTAGTTAGTTAGTTAGTTAGTTAGTTAGTTAGTTAGTTAGTTAGTTAGTTTTTAGGCCACACCCGGTGACACTCAGAGATACTCCTGGCTATGTGCTCAGAAATCGCTCCTGGCTTGGGGAACCATATGGGATGCCAGTAATCCAACCACTGTCCGTCCTAGGCTAGCACGGCAAGGCAGACCCCTTGCACCATTGCTCTAGCCCCACTACTATGCTTTTTAATTTTTTTAAATAACAGATTAAGGAAGTTACTCTCTAACATTGTTAAATATTTGTTTCTATTAATAAAAATAATTGTAATTACATCAAATGATTTGTCTGCTCTCTTTCCCAATAGGGCCTCCAAATCAAGTACCTGTGAAGCAACATAACAGAAAAAGTGAAAATTCAAAGCAGGAGTGATAGCATAGCAGTAGGACATTTGCCTTGCACATAGCTGACCCAAGATGGATTGGGGTTTGATTCCCAGCATCTCATATGGTCCCTGAGCCTGCCGGAGCTATTTCTGCGAGCAGAGCCAGGATTATCCCCTGAACACTACTGGGTGTGGCTCCAAAATCAAACAAACCAAAAATGTGAATCTGGGGCCGGAGAGGTGGCACAAGAGGTAGGGTGTAGCCTTGCATGTGCTAACCTATGGTGGGCAGCAGTTAGATCCCCTAAGTCCCATATTGTCCCCCAAGCCAGGGAAGATTTCTGAGCACACAGCCAGGAGTAATACCTGATCATCACCGTGTGAGGCCCAAAAACAAACAAACAAACAAAAAAAAAGTAAAACTTTCTACAAAGACTATAACTATTAAAAGTAATGAAAATAGACACAAAAATATAGAACTTTATTCCTCCACTTACTAAAAGAATTGTCATTATTAAAATGACCCAGTTTTGCTTAAAGCACTATATACATTTGGTGAAGTTCTGCAAAATATTTTGTGCTCCTGGAGGAGGAAGGAAGTTAAACCTTGCTGATTAATACTATGGTCAATGAGAAAATTCCATCATATTGCAAACTCAAACTCCTCTAACCAATTCTACAATTATGACCATGCCTATGAAATAAATATTTATACATTTTTTGTTCTGGGTTCAAATTTATCAATAAAACATCCTATCTATATGCCCCTTATCTTATTTGAGAACTAATAAACTTTGCTGGTGAAGTAACTCAATACTTGTTTTGGAATTCACAAGCATTTGGCACTTGTTTTGCAGTAGCAGTTGCAAAGGCAGCATGCATCTTTCCCCAGGTACTACTTTATATATGATGTTCTTAATATTATAGGCTGTGCCTTAATTGTATTAGTGCTATTTTCATCTCATGTGTTATTTGCTATGAATTTATAGGTTATTTTTAAGATTTGGAATTGGATAATTATCAAAATGTTCATTAAAGCAAATAGTAAATGCTTCCTCATTCTATGATATTTCAACTTTAAAGACATATAAATGCTCTACTTAGGGAAACCTATAGTACATTATAAGTGGTGGTTCCTATTAAGAGAACTGAAATTTTTCAGCATAATGATTTGGTATTCTATATAAAATTCTCACTCAAATTTCAGGGAGTACAAAGATGGAAAAAAAGGAATCATTTGGAGAAGATGAAAAATTAAGGATAAAACAGTAAGACCATTTAGGAAATTTTCAAGTCACATGAATGACAATAAGTGACCAAAAATTTACAAATAAACAGAAACTTTATATTCCACTGTATCTTTATCTCCAAATTAGATTTTGATGTTACAAATATTACAAATATTACAGATGTTATAAAAATTACAAATGTTACAGACTTTCCTTTAATTCTTTCTTATGTTTTTTTTTTTTTTTGCTACTTTACCTTTGTGGCACAATGGTCTTTGTTCACATCTTTCTTCCTTGATCATTTCTATTATTGATTATCCTTGTATTAGTAGTAGAACCAGGTCAAGTTTTTAATTATCATTAAAGTAAAACTTTTGGCCTGTTCCCTGATACTACAGTGTTTTGAGTATCTATCATTTAGTCCATTGTGTTTCTACATGGAATTATTCTAAATGCCACATGTCGGTGATATCATTTTATATTTATCTTCTTCTGGCTTACTTCGCTTAACATAATATTTTCTAGTTTCATCCATATTGCTGCAAATTACATGACTATATCATTTGTTACTGCTATGTAATCTGCCATTGTGTATATGTAACAGATCTTCATGATCTACTCATCTGTTGTGGAGTACCTAGGCTGGTTCCAAATCTTGGCTATTGTACTGAGTGCTGCAATGTGCATACATACTTTTGTATGAATGTCTTTCTAACTTGGGGATAGATACACAGGAGTGCACTAGTTGAGTCAAATAATAGGTCAATTTTGAGTTTACTGAGAACCCTTCATACTGTTTTCCTCAGGGATTGATCCAAGCAACATGACCACCAGCAGTGAATGAGAGTTTCTTTCTTACTGCATCCCTGCCAAAGTGATTAATTCCATTGTTTTTGATGTGTGCCATCCTCACTGGTATAAGGTGGTACCTCATTGTCATCTTGATTTGAATTTCCCTAATGATGAATGATGGTGAATATGTTTTTATGTGTCTATTGGCCATGTGTTGATCTTCCTCTGAGAAGTGTCTATTCTTTTCTTCTCCTAATTTTCCTTTTTTTTTTTTTTAGGTATTTTGAAGCTAACATTTGTGAGTGTTTTGTATATCCTAGATATCAAAACTTTTATTGTTGAGTATATAAATTTTCCCATTACATTAGCATTATTCTGGTTTTATCTCCTGTTGCTTTTACAAGGCTTTAGTCTGATGTAGTTCCATTTATGTAGATTTGATGTTATAGCTCTTGCCATTGGCATTTTATCATCAAAGGCATTTTTGAGGTATAATACTTGGAGGGTTCCGCCTGTTTTCCTCAATGAACTTTATGGCTTCAAGTCTGTTATCAAGGTCTTTAACCCATTTTGAGTTGACCTTTGTACAAGGTGTGAGATATGGATCAATATTTAATTTCTTACAAGTGGTTATCCAATTGTTCCAACACCATTTGTTGAAGACACTATTTTTTTCCTTTCAAGTTCTTGGCATCTTTGTCAAATATTAGTTGATCATGTATTTGGGGACATGTCAATGTATATTCTATTCTGAACCATTGGTCTGAGACTGTCTTTGTTTTAGTACCATGTTGTTTTGATCATTATGGCTTTATAGTAAAGCTTCAGGTTAGAAAAAGAAATGCCACCCACTTTCTTGTTTCAGTATGGACTTGGCTAAATTAGATATTTTGTGGTTCCACATTAAAGTTTATAATTGATTGTTCTAAGTCATTAAAATGATATCTGAATATGGACAGGGATGGCATTGAACCTATATAATAGTTTAGGTAAGATAGTCATATTGATGATGTTGATCGTGGACTGTTCTTTCATTTCCTTAGGTACTCTTCAAATTCTTTCAAAAGGGTCTTAAAATTTTTATGGTATAGGTCTTTCACCTCTCATGTTGGTTTAATTCCTAGGTACTTAATATTTTATATACTATTTTTTTTTTTTTTTGGTTTTTGGGCCACACCCTGTGACGCTCAGGGGTTACTCCTGGTTATGCGCTCAGAAGTTGCTCCTGGCTTCTTGGGGGACCATATGGGACGCCGGGGGATCGAACCGCGGTCCATCCTAGGCTAGCGCAGGCAAGGCAGGCACCTTATCTCCAGCGCCACCGCCCGGCCCCAAAATTGTACATTTCTTTTTTTTCTTTTTTTTTTTTTTTTGGTTTTTGGACCACACCCGGCGGTGCTCAGGGGTTACTCCTGGCTGTCTGCTCAGAAATAGCTCCTGGCAGGCACGGGGGACCATATGGGGACACCGGGATTCGAACCAACCACCTTTGGTCCTGGATCGGCTGCTTGCAAGGCAAACGGCACTGTGCTATCTCTCCGGGCCCTATATACTATTTTAATTGGGATCAATACCTTTATTTCGTTTTCCTCTGCTTCTTTATTTGTATAGAGGACTGCTACTGTCTTTTGTGTATTGACTTTGTAGCCTATAATTTTTTGTATTGGTTTATTGTTTATAGGAGTTTTCTGTGTTCTCTTTAGATTTTCAATGTATAGCTTCACATTATCTGCACAAAGGGATAGTTTTACTTCCTTTTTCCCTATTTGGATTCCTATGATTCCCTTTCTCTTGTCTGATTGGTATTGCTAGACTTCTAAAACTATGTTAAATAAGAGTGGAAGTAGTGGACATCCTTGCCTAGAACTTGAGATTGGTGCAAATGCTTTCAGTTTTTTTGTCATTAAGGATAATGTTGGCTGTGAGCTTTTTATTGACAGCTGTAACTACCTTGATGAAGTTTCCTTCCAACCCTATTTTGCTGAGGGTTTTCATTATGAATGGGTGTTGGATTCTGTCCAATGCCTTCTCTGCATCGACTGATATGATTGTGTTGGGTTTTTTTTTGTCTTTCTTATTGTTGATATGATATATGATGTTGATTGATTTGCATATGTCGAACATCCTTGCATCCACAGGATGAAAACTACTTGGTAATGATGTATAATCTTTTTGATGTATTTTTGGATTCAGTTGCTAAGATATTTTTGCATCCATTTTCATTAGTGAGATTGGTCTGTGGTATCTTTGCCAGCTTTGGGAGTGAGTATGTTATTAGCCTCATAAAAGAAATTAGGAAGGATTCCTTCCTTTTCCATGTTTTGGAGGAGCCTGAGAATCAATGGCTGTAGTTCTCTTAATGTTTGATAGAATTGATCTGTAAAACCATCTGGTCCTGGACTTTTATTTTTAGGAAGTTTCTTAATTCCAATTTAAATTTCCTTAGATATGACTGACCTGTTTATGCTTTCTATTTCCTCCATATTAAATTTTGGGAGATGATAGTTTTCCAGAAATTTGTTGATTTTGTCTGTGTTCTCAAACTTAACTGAGTTCAATTTTTCATAATAAGCCCTCATCATGTCTTGAATTTCTTGATGTATGCTGTAATCTCTCCTTTTTCATTAGTGATCCAATTTATTTGGGTATTTTCCCTTTTTTTTTTCTTTGTGAGTCTTGCCAGCAGTTTGTCTGTCTTGTTTATTCTTTCAAAAACAAGCTCCAGGTCTCATTGATTCTTTGTACTTTTTTTGTTTCTATATTTTTCTTCCTGCTCTGGTTTTTATTATTTCTTGTCTTCTACCTGTGTTTGTTTGGGTTCCTTTGCTGTTGTTTTCCAGATCCTTAAGATCTCTTTAAACTGTTGATTTTGTCATTTTCCTCTTTCCTAAAATAAGCCTGTATCACTATGAGTTTCCCTCTAATTACTACTTTTGCTGCGTCCCAATTATTTTGAACAATTTGTTTTTTCATTATCATTTGTCTCAAGGCACCTTTTTATTTCTTCCTTGATTTACATTTAACCAACTATTGTTGAGCAGCATGTTGTTTAATCTCCAGGTATTGCATTTGCTCCACATCTTTTTGCAGTCAATCTTCATCTCTTTTGCATTGTGTTTTGATAGGGTGCTTTGTATAATCCTTATATTTGTGACTTTGTGCAAGTTAATATTCTAAGGTGTGGTATATTCTAGAGAAGGTTCCATGTGCACTTGAGAAGATTGTGTATTATGCTTTATGCAGATGGAGGACCTTGTGTAAGTCTATTACTCCTGGTTCTTCTAGTTTCTCATTTAGGGCTCTTATGTCTTTGCTAGTTTTCTGCCTTGTGGATCTGTCCAGTAGCGATAATAGTGTGTTGAAGTCTACTACTATCACATTTTCTACCATATGCTTTTCTAAGTTTGTGAGCAAATGCCTTATGCATTTTCTTGATCTATGTTTGCTGCATAAATGTTTATCAGAGTTAGTACTTTGTCTATTGTTCCCCTGATTAGTAATCTCTTTTGTCTCTGAGTACTTTCTTGTGGCTCGATGCAATTTGGTCTGATAAAGTATGGTTTTCCTGGCTTTCTATTTTTGTTTTCCAGTGGCTTGAATAAATGATTTCATCCTTTTATTCTAAGCCTGTGTCTATCCTGATTTTTAAGTATGTTTCCTATAGGCAGTAGATATCCAGTTTCTGTTTTCTGATCCAACCCTCTACTGTGTATTTTAACGGGGGAGTTTAGTCCATTGACATTTAAGCAGATTACTAATAGAGCAGGTTGTTGTGCTATTATATTGTGTGGGGTTGTTGTTACAATTGGGTATTTGGATTGTGCAATTGATCTTTGAGTAGTTCACTTAGAGTCAGTTTGGTTAGCACAAATGTTGCAGTTCTTTTTTTGTCTGGAAGTTTTTTAGTTTTGCAGTATTGAACTCTAGGTTGGAAGTGTCTTTCATTCAGTAGTTTAAATATGTCATTCCACTGTCTTCTTGTCTGAATGATTTTTTGGCTCACATCCGGCAGTTCTCAGGGGTTACTCCTGGTTCTATGTCCAGAAATTGCTCCTGGAAGGCTCCGGGGACCATATGGGATGCTGGGATTCGAACCACTGTCCTTATGCATGCAAGGCAAATGTCTTACCTCCATGCCATCTCTCTGGCCCCTACCTCTTGGATTTGTAAAGGTGCCTATTTCCAGAAGGTGAAACATTCTCTCATATTATTTTCCTCACTACTTGTTCTTCCTCTTTCCTTTTTTTCTCCCCTTCTGGTATTCCTATAAGTCATAGATTATTTCTTTTGTCTTTGTTCATTAAGTACCTTACATTTTCTTCCAATATTTTGTCTCTCATTTCTTTCTTGACTTCTTTGTTGTTGCTGGCTTGCATTTTGTCTTCAAATTCATCCATGCAATTCTCAACATGTGTAAATCTGCTACTGTGGCTTGCTAGAATGATTTTTAGTTCCCTTAGTTCCATTTGATTGGACACTCTCATTTTTTAATAAAGCTCTTTTTTTGAGTTGGATAAAATGCTCATTGATGGATTTCTTAATTTCTTTGGTTAGTGATTTTTTGAATTCCATTGCTAAGACATTGAATGTTGATTTTAAGTTTACATCTATAAAGGTCATCATTTTTGGAGTACCAGGAAATCTGTTAGGATTTCTTTCCATGTCCCCCTCTGTTGATGTTTTCCTTAGTTTCCCCCATAGTTCTTTGTATAGGGGTAATTAGAGTGCTAAAATTTTAGGTGTATTTTTTTAAAGTGGTCTGTTTGACTTTGTAGGAGGTGGTTGGAGGTAGATCTCTTTTAGGGTTTATTCTAGGTATATGAATTTACACAAGATTGGTAGATATGTTGTAGTCTAGTTTGTTAGGTTTTCCTTTTGGTTTTGGGTCTATATATTTTGTAAAGGAGATAGAAGTTGAGCATGGTCTGCTTAAAACTGTCTGTTATTGACAGCAGGCTATTTGCAGGGCAGTCGGATTATGGCCAAAGTGTGTAAGTACAGATCCCCCAATTCTTTTCTGATCTAGGGAAGGATGGACTTTTGAGAGGCAGACAGCTGAGTCAGCAAAGTTTGGGTTACGGTGGCTTATTGAGGGTGGTTGTTGCTCCCAGCTCACCTTACCTGTGTAGGCAGTGGAAACGAGTTTTTGTCAGCGGTGGCTGAGGTTCTGTGCTGGTGGGGGAAGGGGTTGTTTGCACTCCTTCTGAGTTTAGACCTTTAGTCTAGACCCTTTATACCCCTTCTTCCCTACCCTGTAAGAAAGGGTCTGCAAAGGTAGGGTGATGATGGCCTACATGGGTGGCAGAACTGAGTTTCCATTTAGTGGTGGTTGAGGCACAGTGCTGATCTTGATTTTATTTTTGAATGTAGAGTAAAAACTTAGAAGATTTAATGAAAGTGATTGAAATGAATTCAAACTTTTCCCCCTCAACTTCTATTTTTATTGTTTTCTTCTCGATAGTAAAGATTGTTATTATATTTGGGAACAAGGAACATAGTACATGTTGCCATTTTGTAAACATATTGTGCATTTTATGTATATTTTATTTATGTATATATTTTATATATATAAATCAATATGTCATTATTATACACACTAAAAATAGACAATTTTCTAGAAAAACTATGATAAAATAAACTGAGTTTACTAATGAGTAGTTTACTAATAGAATTTCATGCCAATTGTTTTATATTTTAAATTAAGGGTTGCATTGTAATTAGGGAGAGGATATTTATATATATAAACATATATATATATAAATACACATATATACACATTTTAAAATATTAAGGTTTTTTAGTTGGTATTTTTATTGATTGTAATGTGGCTGCAGGGTCAATTTGAATGTAGTAATAAACAGAGTGATATCAACTGATCTACAGTTGAATATTTGCAAAGAAACAATATAGAATGTACAACAGACATCTGTAATAAAAAATTCCATAAAGTTTTCATTACTCTGTATATAACTTTACATTATTTAAATGTATTATGAATATTATTGCTTTTATTTTTATGCAGAATTAAGTGAAGATTATATTTTTCCTAATCTATAATATGGAATACACAGGCCAGGAAAATATTAATTTACTCAACCACAAAACTTTACAACCTTGGTGACATCCTACTTCCTGAATCATATTGACCCATCATTTATATGAACATATTTGTTCCATTAAGTGTCTATTCTAATATGCCAAGCTTAATACAGAGGATATAGTCACAAGTTTACACAGTGAAAAGAAAAAACTAGAAGAAATATAAGTATTTTCTAAGGTACAAATAACATTGTCAAATTTCCAATATTAGAGGAATAAAAGAATGAATTGGGGAAGATTGAAAGCAGTGAGCACAACAAAGATTAATAACACAATAACCCATAAGCCTAAAAATTAACGAGATGCAACTGGTAATATGCAAACACTTTTGCTCCATTTCCTAGGTATTTAGTTGTTAACAATAAATGTTGATTAGTACAAGATGAAGAAATTCAGGAAGTGTAAAGAATGTGTACAAGTTGCTGATAAAACTTGAAGTCTTTTAAATATTTATGTAGTTTTATTTGGGAATTCATATGCCCTTTCCTCAGGTACATATGTATATTGTAAAATTTTATTACAAATTTGCCCTTAACCTGCCCCCTGCAATAAATAGGGGTATTTCAAAAACTGCTAAGAGTTTGTTTCCATTTTCATTGTCCTAGAAATTATTTATGCTATGTACTAAGAATCAATAGTGCTAATGAGTACAATGACTTTATAAGCATGGCATTGTATCCTATTAATTATTCATATTGTCACTATAATTTTCAACTGTCAATATTCTAAGAGTTTTTCATCTAATATATTAGCTTTCTTTTGGTGGATATTTTTGTGTCAAGATCATGAAAATGATTTTTATTTCAAATGCTGTGCACTTATATTTGATATTGAAATTATACTGCATTAATAAATTCACTATATATTTTCTTCACTTTCCCTTTGACACAGAGAGGGAAAACCTATAAGCTACTCACCAGGTCATTTAAGATTGTTTAGTATCATTTAATCTTGGTAATTATTTGGCTTTTTTTACACTAATTTTTAACCTGAAGATCAAAAATATGACTACCCAATACAAGGCTCTCATAACACATGAAGTTATTCCTCTTATAAGAATACTTACCCATATTTCTTCAAGTAAACATGTCCCTATGTTCTGAGTGTAACAGGGATCACAATAAAGAAGTCTCTTTTAGAACTCAAGATTTTATCATGCTTTTTCTTTATAAAAGAAAGTATTTGCCAACCTCAGTGTTTATATTCTATTCTATTACAAATTTCCACTATGCAAAAATATAATAATGTTTACATGTCTGATGTACCTCCCTCTTAGTATTCTATCATCACATTATTAAGAACATAGACATATATTAAATTTAATAATGTAAAGATATTTAAATATTGGTAAATTATTCACTATTACCAGAATTAGAACAGCCAGTTTCTTTAAAGATTTCATTCAATAAATTATATTTTGGAAAATTTAGACACAAAAATAATCACATGAATATAAATAAATTTTGTAATTCCCAAAAGCCATGATCAATATTATAAATATACTAAATATTTTGAATCTGATTTTGTATTTTCAATGTGACTGCTGAAAATAGTAATCCAATAGTCCAAATGCATGTCTCAAAGATGCCAATACATTTTTTCCACAGTGTTTTATAAAAGTAGACACTATTAGACTATGCTTTAGCCATAAACAATATTTGTGCATATGTAACACCAAGATAAAACAAAAGTTTTACATGAAGAAAAGTAATTTAATAAATTTTGGGACCGAAGACATAGCATGGAGGTAGTGCATTTGCCTTGCATGCAGAAGGTTGGTGGTTTGAATCCTGGCATCCCATATGGTCCTCTGAGCCGGCCAGGAAAGATTTCTGAGCATGGAGCCAAGAGTAACCCCTGAGTGCTGCTGGGTGTGACCCAAAAACCAAAAAAAAATTTAAATCAACTTTAATATATCTTTAATATAACTTTTATATAGCATTAATATATATCTTCGCAAGAAATCATTAAATGTTGTATAAAAAAAGTAAAAGTTGATAAGGCTATTTCTCCAGTGGAATTTATGCAGATAGTATGAGAGTATACAATTCTATTTTAAATGTCTACTATTTGGGGCAAGGTTTAGAGGAAATAGCAGTAAATAAAACAAATCTAAAGTGACAGCTAACATACGATCTGCTACTAATAGTAAATATTAGTAATAATACTGCTTTAAACAGGATAATCTTATTTTTAAAATAATCTGTGAAATATACATTATAATTCTCATTTTATATATGACAACTGAATCTCAGAGAAATATGATTGGCTCTACATAATGCTGAAGCACTAAATAGACTGAGGTGTTTTGTTTTGTTTTGTTTTCACAAAAAAAATAACTACATCAAGCAGCACACACCTCAGGTTGTAATACTGTGGTCTACAGTGACACTTTCATGCTATCTTTGTGACATTTTGTTTGTTTCTGAATCTTTATTTTGGATTTGCAGCCAACCTAGCAGTTTTGGGGGCTCTCTCTGGGCTCAGCACTCAGGGATCTCTCCTGGAGGATGGCTCAGGTGACCTAAGGTGTGTGGTAGATGGAATTTGGGACTTTCCAACACAAGCTGTATTATCTCTCTTCTAGATCCTCTTTTCTAGAATACTTAGCATTCATTTTTCTTTCAGTGTTGAGAGATTTTGTTCTTCCCTTAAAATCAATAAAATTAAATAAATAATAAATAAATAAAAAAATAAAAAATAAATCAATAAAATCAATAAAATTAAAAAATCCCTTAAAGATCAATAGTGTACCATAAGAAAATACAAACAGTAAAGGTGAAAGCAGTTTCTATCAAAAATATCAACATTGTAAAATGAATGTCATCTAGCTCAAGAATACCTAAAAATTACCTAAATAAATTTTTAAAATATTTTTAAAACAGTTTATATGCAGAAAAGATTTATATGTGCATCTTGGCCTGAAAGATCCCTTTAACAAATTATCTGTTGTACATGGTCTAAGTGTAGAAGCTCTACTTGCAATAATGTAACCCTGGGTGACAGGGTTGGTGAAGTAGAAGCACCAGAAGGATTAAGAAAAAAAGACAGATAGGGGGAAAAAAGCATGAGGCCAGTGGACTTTCAGCCTAGTGGACTAGTTCAGACTGTTCTCCCCATCTGATCTTTATAGACCAGATTCAATTCACCTGAAGATGGAGCAGAGGTAAAGGAGGAAAGTATCTACCTAATGCTAATCAAGCTTAGGTGGGTGAAAGGAAGAGGAAGCTAGGAAAAGTGTGTTCTGTGGAAAGCAGGGTTTGTGCTATGTGTGCTTAGCTACCTACAGTCTAAGAATTACACTTCCACTAATATTTCATTATCTTAAAATGGAATATGTTGTTTCCAGGAAAACTATATGCTTATGTTTTATCTTTATATTCCTTATATATAATACATCAAATATATTATGTATTATACTATAATATTTAATACATTATATTTATATATTTGTATATTCTTATCTTTATATTTAAGTATAAAGATACTTAAATTAGTATTTTTACAGTTAAGGAACATTACTTTTAGAAAATTAGCAACAAAGAAAATATACATTAGGAAAAAGATATAATTTTCTCATATGTCTAACTGCATGTGGTTTATATGCAGGTATCTAAGTGATGTCATAGCTGATAAAGATGCTGATGTTGCATGACCTTTTTAATATATTTTATCCTTATTGTCATTTCTAGAACATCCCTCCAAAAATTAATGCACTATTATTAGACCTCAACTTTGAACTGGGAAACTGATAGAAATGGGAGAAAATTTCTTAATCATTTGACTTTATTTCTGACATTGAGAATCCAAGGTTCAAATACTTTTTTTACTCAGTATCTCTTTTTCCCTCTCTTTTTGCCTCTTTTTAAAGGCCTTTTCATAGATAAAAACATCTATAATTAACCTATTTTATGCATGTTTTCTAATTCAGTTTTCAGAGATGTGTGTAATGATCAATATCTTGTTTCTTTTTTCCCTTCAAATCATTCAAACCACCATCAGTTTCATTCTCCCACCAACATGCTTGCAGGAAGTATGTGGTAAAAACCTAAGGCTATACTTATAACAGAATTCTAATCTTTATTTATGTGATATGAATGGGAAACTTTAATGTATAAGTCACAAGCATCTCCAGTACTGTGATTGAAAGTCTACTTTATTCATAACATAAAGAAATATGAAATATGCTATCAATTTTATTTATTGATTCTTTTCTGTTTACTCTCGAGGCTATGCTTCAAAATAATATTCCATATTAAATGCAAACAGAAAGACAAATACTATTAACTAAAACTGTATACTTCTACCAATAAAGGGAAAATATAATCTACAACAGATAAATTCTGAATCAAGAAAGTACAATAAGATAAAATCAAAAGTGGAGTCACCTTGTACAGTTACCTGAAATTTTTGTTTTGAATTTACTAAAAATAAAAAATGTAAAGCACTCAAATTTAAAAAAATATCTATTTTTACTAAAAAATAGTAGATACATTTTTATTAATTGGCAAAATTTTCTTGTTGCAGAATTAGAGCATTTCTCAGAATTCTCAGGAAAATGGATGCCTAGATGGTGGATTATGAAATATGAGGAGCCACATGCAGTTGGGCAGGAGAACACAGTTCTGGTTTATTGTTCTGCTTTATTACACAAATATTGGGGGTATATATGGAGGACTTTTTTCCAGTCATGGTTTTATATGTTATGAAAGATTACTCACATTTGTTTATTTGTAAAGTAAAACATATCTCTCTTGTTAACAGAAACTTTATCAGTATACACTGATCTTCAAAACAATTCACATACCTCTAGGTGGTTTGCAGAACTTATGAATAGATACATGTCAATTAAGAGCCCAGAGGATGAAAAGAGGGTAAATTTTAACTTCTCAAAAGTGTTCCTCTATGACAATTCCTAAGTGTCAATTCCAATGTAGATCAAAAAAATTTGCAAGATCCCAGGTTTTCCTATGACAGTTCCCTTTTTCTGAGGGAATAAGTTTTTACTACAAGGGTTCCGAACGTCCTAAAGTCAGACTAAGAAAGTTTTTAAAAGGGTCAATAAAAGAGACAAACTTATATGAAAGAGATACAAATCTATATCTGGCAAAAGTTTTCTTAACACCCACTGCTACTTACAGGCTAAACTTTGGATGTTATATCTGAGGTAAAAATTAGTTAGCAACTCATTTAGAGTTCCTGAGAGATGTCCCAAAATAAACATTCCTTTCATCTGACAGAACAGTTTACTTAAAACTACAAGGTTATTTAATATAATATGAGGATTAAAGTTGTTTTTAAGTATCTTTTGGTGCTGAGATTTCCAGGTAAAGAGAAATTTAAGCAAGACTATATTTGCCAGTATTAATCCTTATATTTGGAAGTAAACACTCAAATATATGCATATTTAATACAGAATACTTAATACTTATTTAGGACAAATAAGTATTTATAACTAAGTATGAAAATTATCATCCTCACTGTCAGAGAAGTCTGGTCAGCCATCTGCACTGAGGAAGGCCTCTCAACAGGCCTTCTGATAAAATTTAGACTATGGTGATAACAATTAAAAGCAAGTAAAAGATATAAAAACAAAATTAAATGGAAAGGTCAGAAAGTTAGCACAACAGAATGAGTTCATGCTGTCATATGCAAAAGTCTGGGTTTGATCCCCAGTCCTTCATGATCCTCAGAGTAGTAACAGATATAGCCCATAAGAACTACTGGTTGTATATATACCAAATGCAAAACAACTAACAAAAATGTAATAATATTTTCTCACCTAGGACTAAAGAAACATATTTGTTTATATTTTACTTGTATTTTATTTTATATTTTATAGAAACTATAAGCACTCTATATTTTGATGATTAGAAAATGAAACTAAACTGCATTGAGGATAAACCTTTATAGTAAATACTTGTTTTTATTTCACATTTAGAAGATTGTTATGGTTTGGGCCTGGAGAGATAGCACAGCGGCGTTTGCCTTGCAAGCAGCTGATCCAGGACCAAAGGTGGTTGGCTTGAATCCCGGTGTCCCATATGGTCCCCCATGCCTGCCAGGAGCTATTTCTGAGCAGACAGCAAGGAGTAGCCCCTGAACACCGCCGGGTGTGGCCCAAAAACAAAAAAAAAAAAAAAGAAGAAAAAGATTGTTATGGTTAAATTACTTTAGTTGTCAATGTAATTTATGCAATATCATGAAGAAAATTTTCATGAAACCTTTAACCATTTAAAATCTTTATTAAAACTTATGAACTATTGCTTCCAAAAGACAAAATCAACACATAATATTTAACAGGTTAACTAGTAACATTTTTTCAATTCAAATGAAAGTGCATTAATGTTTGGCAAACAAACACTTTTGGTTGATAAGGGCAAAAAGACACGTTTAGAAATAAAATTAGACTACATTAATTATCCAAAGAGAGTATCTAGATTAGATTATGACACTGATAGGTATTTACTCTACAACATGCGTATGGCTGATAGGCATAGGAATCTTCTGAGTTCAGAGGCTTAGAAAATGAAATTCAGAAAGTGACTATGACAGTTATGTCTTTTGTAATTTCTATGTTTTTATTGTTTAGAATGATACTATTTTTTTCTGTTATACAGGTAGCCTATGTCAACAGGGGATAATATGAAAGTGAGCATTTGAAGAGGGGCAAAGAAAATGTGTAGTAGATGAAAATGACATGGTAGAGTACTGATAACTGACATAGTAAAATGAAATCGATTCCCAATGTCCCTTAACAATAAATGCAGTATCAGAATATGGTATCTCACAGTCATCTTGGTTAGAGTTGATGAGAAACTTCTTCAAAGCTCTGATATCTTTCTATCAGTAGCAAATTCATTGGTAAACTTGCAGTCCTAGATGAGACCTTAATCTTGATGTATTTTTTTAACTTAGTGAATATAAATGATAGATTTATATTCTTATTATAGGTCTGACAAATGAATATAGATTTAGATGTAAATATTAAGGGCCTTACAAAACTTACACTTTTAAACATGTCAACTTATAATTTAGCACAATGATGACATTCTACAGCTGTCAATTAAGTAACTACTTTATTTAAATGATCTTGCTCATGACTTTGAAAGTTATAAAGTTAGCTTCACAAAATTAATCTTTTTAGTGGAATTATTTAGTTGTGGTAAGAGAAATGCAGAACACTTCAATATGCCTGCCATGCTACTGTATTTGAGAGAGATGTCTAGCAAATATATATCATATAGCAATGATTGGAAAAAGTATGCAATTCAGAAAATAATGTGTTTGATCTTATGATTTTATATGTTGATAACTATTGTTACACAAATTTTGTATTATATTAAATTTGAAATAATAAAAATTGTGCTAGTTACTCTATAATAAATTTTCTGAACTATTATACTGTGTTCTTATTCTTCCTACAGTATAAAGAATGCCTCTTCCATATTTCAAATGTACACAAAATATACATTTTTTATATTTTAAGTGTTTAAAAATGCAGTATACCTTCTTATTATGACATTATGACAAAAATAAAACCCAGAAAATTCTAAATGAAAATTTTATAAACGTGACTGGAGCAATAGAATATTGGGTATGTTGATTGCCTAACATTTGGCCACCACTGGTTCATCCACAGCATGCTATATGGTTCTGTGAGACTGCCCAGAGTGATTCTTTCTTTTTTTTTTTTTTTTTGGTCTTTGGGCCACATCCGATGACACTCAGCAGGTATTCCTGGCTATGATCTTAGAAATTGCTCCTGGCTTGGGGGACATTTGGGATTCTGGGGGTCGAATGGAGGTCCATTTGGGTCAACTACATCCAAGACAAATGCTATACCGCTGCGCTATTGCTCGGGCCCCACCTGAGTGATTCTTGAATGTTAATCACGTGTAAACCCTGAACACTGCCAAGTATGGACCAAAATCAAAACAAAGCAAGCAAACAAATTATGGTAGATTCTCATTAGTATTTTATTTTTCTAAAAAGGTATTTTATAGCCCCAAATTTTTGTAATGTTACAGACCTAGACTGGTACTAAGGAATAACTACTACACTGTAAAATTTAGGTAAGGGCTGGTACTAAGGGATGACTTCTTATGCTGTAAATACTGATGGGCTATGTGGTCATTGTGGGTGCAAAGCATATCCTGAGTTAAGCCTCGAGGAAGGTGGGTTAACTCAGGTAAAAGGAATAATGGAGGGCTTTAAAGAGTGTAGTAAGGAAAAGTTGCACAGAGCCAACCTGGATTTGAATCACAGCAGTGCAATACATCACTGAGGTCCATCAGGAGTGACCCTGAGCATAATGTCAAGAATAAATCCCGGGACTGAAGTAGTGGCGTTTTGCCTTGCCCGCGGCTGACCTAGGACGAACCATGGTTCTATTCCAGGTGGCTCATATGGTCCCCCGAACCAGGAGCGATTTCTGAGAACATAGCCAGTAGTAATCCCTGAGTGTCACAGGGTTTGGCCCCAAAAACAAAACAAAATAAAACAAATCAAAAACAAAAACAAACAAACAAACAAAAGAATACGGCTCTAGAACAGCTAGGTGTGTGGTCCAAAAACCTAACTAAGGGAAAAATAAGAGAGATTAGTTCTGGGTAGAAGTGACCATTGGAGCACGAAAGGATGCTGGTGATCCTGGTACTTGCCATATTTGTGATACATTTTTTAAATGTATTTAATTAAAATATTGTGATTTACAGTTTTAATCATAGCTGGGTTTTTAGACATACAAATGTCCAGGCACCAGTCTCCCACTAGTGTCAACTTCCATTCACCTGTGTTCCCTCCCAGGTTACCTCTCCTATCCTGCACACCCAGATTATCTTCTTTACAGGCACCATTTTAAGTTTGTTTGTGTTTGATCTTTTCAGTGTTGTTGATTCCGTGTAATTTTTCTAATTAGCTTTAGCATTCATTGAAGCCACTGATGTACTTTTACCCATTCCCCCGTCTTTCTTATTTTTTATTGCTATTTTTATATCCATAAACCCGAATTACAGTCAACAACTTTGTTTTCACATTTCGGTGTTGTATTGGTCACTTTGCTAGTTTTATATAAACTGATCCTTGCAATTTTCCTCCTCATTCACCAGTTTACTCATATCCCAGGACATAAATAATATGTTATATATCTATGTCTATAAACACATATCTATCTGATAGAGATATAAACACTTAGAGTAGCCAGTACATATTTTAATTGCAACATATATCTTCTTTTGAAATGAAATCCAAAATGAAGAGTATTTCTGTGCTAAATTTAGAGAAAAAAAATCAATACATAGAAAAGCTGAAATGATTCAACATAACATCTAAAATAATAAAACATCCTAAGTAATAAAGAGAAAGTTTAAATCTAAGATAACTTTGGAACAATTCTCTTTGTAGTTGTCTATCAAAAACCATTAGGGAAATGTCTCAGATGGTAGGAAAATATTTATTGCTTTGCTGTCTTCACCTTATGATTATCTCATTGACATTTTGCTGATTCTGACAGAGAATAATCTGATTCTAAATTTTGATCATGCTTCACTCTCTCTGACTTGACATTTTAATTTTTTCCTATTACCATTTGAACTTAGATTCTGACTTCACTTACCTGCAGCTTCAAATTTCCTGGCATTATATGTGTCATTTCTTGCACTACAAATAAGTGAAGCTATGACCCACAAAGCATGTTTATAAATGGAGTTTATAGCATTCACTGTTAAGGAAACTAATAAGTAAATATACAGCTTTTCCAATAAAAAAATATACTCTAATTAATTTATGATTCCTGTTTAGTTTTCAGGATCATATATTTTAATAACAAGCAGTTCAAATAATTTTCATTTAAAATAAAACTTTGCAAATTGTAAATTGTAATAAGGTAAAATAATTGATTCATTCAAATTATAAAGTATATTTATAGATGTAACTGAAGGGATAAAACTATGGAAGAGCTTATGCCAATTTTGTCTCTCTTGCTCTTTGAAATCTTGTCTTAGGCATACTCACATTTGGATTTTCTTTTTGTCAGTTTAAGAAAGCGTCTAGTAGCTATTTTCTTAGGAGTGAAATAAAAAAATAAAAATTAAATTTTAGTGAATTATATCTGCTGAAAATGGTTTATATTCTATTCCCTTAAAGTTACCATTAAACAACAGCTCTTAGAATTCAAGTAGTATCTATTTTATATGAGAAAGCTATTAACAATAATTTTTAAGCTATTAAAATAATTTATAGTAAATTATTATGAACAAAAACAATTGCAATACAAAATATTTGTGTTTGGCTGGAGTACTTATATACAGTGGATAGGGCACTTGATCACTGTCTCCTATCTGGCTACATACAGGTATACCCAGGGTTCTCTACTTTTCCAGAAATAATCCCTGAGGGGAAGAACCAGGATTAAGCCAAGATTGCTTTTGGGTGTGGTCCTAAAACAAACAAAAACAAAAACAGCAAAAACAACAGAAAAAAACCTGAGTCCTATAAAGCCTAAAGCATATACTATATTATTCCTTTCAAAGGGAGTTTCCTGACTTACCTTTAAAAGTGGTTAGTTTGGGTGATTTACTGATTTGTTTAGTTTGGTGCATTTTGATAATACAATAATAAATTCTATTCATCAAATGAATAGAAACAAATGGAAATTAGGAAACAATTCCACAGACAACAAATGGATGAATGAAGAAAGACATAAATTCTAGGCTAAAGACAAGTATATAGATCTGAGTAGAAGATGAAAATTTTCTGTTATGCCACCCTTAAGGAGCATATATAATGCAAAACATGGACAAACACTGAAGTAGAGGTAAACATAAAATATATTATTTTTTAAATAAATGAATAAAAATTATTTTATGTTATAGATTTCTTTTGGATATATCTAGTTAATTCAGAATGTAGACAAAACTATGAAAACGCAAAGTAAATCTTAATGGACACAAAGTAAAATGTGGAAGGAGAACTAAAATATACATTTAACTATATTGCAGTTGCAATAAATAAGACATCAAATTTAAGAGTTTTAAGTTATATTTGTTTTTGCAGAAGGATAAAAACATTCAAATTAATCTAGACTCTATTTTAGGTATCTTTGCATCAGGGTAATCAATTGAAAACTTTTTGCATATATATATTTTATATTATATTAAGACATTTTATTTTTAAATGATTTTAAATGAAAAATTAAATCACAGGCTATATTAACGCTCTCACATGATATGTTTTATTCCCAAGGCTTCAGTTGATGAAATTAAGTTTTCTTAAAAAAGAGATGATATTTTCTTCATAAGATTAATAGGCATATTTAGAAATATAAAAGATTTTTATTTACATGGAAAATAGCATTTTTGAAAAAAAATACACAAATACTATGTTCAATACAGAAATACTAAATGCCTTTCCCCCAAGTCTAGGGAACAAAACACAGATAATCACATTTGCTGTTGATTAACATTGTATTGAGAATTCTATCCAAAGCAATTAGATAAGAAAAGGTTATTGAAACATACATATTGTGAAGAGAAATTGTTTCATTGATAACATTACTTTTTATTAAGAAAAAACTAAAGAATAATTGTTTTCCACATATCTCTTAGTTATTAGTGAACACATACTTTTTGTAATATTATAGGTAAAATCCACCAGAGGATACACAGAGATTGCAAGGGGGTCAGTGCTACCCAAACTTACAATCCTTGGATGTTCTAAGTAGCCAGGCATAACAGATGAAAGAAGCAAGGGTTGGGCAGTATGCTCTCCATTTTTAAGTGTCCATACTGTTTGTTCTGTGATAGCATTTACTGTCTATCCCAGGTAATCATCAGAATCTATTATCCTATATGCACACTGATTCCTTTAATAGTTATAGTGTTTCTACCTAAGAGTAGTCCTATCTTGACTGGCAGTATTGGTCCCTTTATTCCAGATCTCAATTTGTAGGGATATTGAGCTGGTGTAATTGTGATAGTGTCTGGGCAGGGGACATACAAGTCATATAAGGCAGCACTTTTTGGGGGTTGGGGGTATACCCGGTGACACTCAGGGATTACTCCTGGATATGCTCTCAGAAATTGCTCCTGGCTTGGGGAACCATATGGGACACCGGGGGATTGAAGAGGATTGAATCGTGGTCCGTCCTGGGACAGCCTCATGCAAAGCAAACACCATACCACTGCGCCACCAATCTGGCCCCATAAGGCAGCACTTTTATGATGGGAAGTTGCAGCAAACTTTTTGGCTGTAGGCCTTCACGAGTTGGGGTCCCTGATTTTGTGGGTTCTGAGGTTGGGCCCCTGCCCAATTTCCAAATATTTGTTAGTTGTTGGGTGTAATCTTTTAACTAATAATTTACTTCACTTTATTGTGGTCAAGGTCCAGGTGGCAGTCTCCAGAGGGTGGGGGAAGAGAGAGTCCTGCAATCCTGAGATAGAGAGCAAGTATTATATAATTATAACCTCTATGCCCCATTTGAGAAGTCTGGAGTTTTTTCTCTGCTCTAGTTTCTCCAAACAACAATGGAGTGACAATCTCTTGCCCAATGACTATCCCATGCCACATTTTAGACAAGGCCTAGGTTGTAGCTTCAAAAATACACAGTTAAATAGGGCTCTATATTATCTACATGGATGGCCAGGTACTCTATTTGCCTCTGTACTGTATAGTTCACAAGGGCACTTACATATGCCTGATGTAAGATGAATCCTATGGTCTGGCATGCTTTCAGGTGTCCCATAATATCTTTTCTCTCCCTAATTGGACACCAATTTTTTGGCAGTCTTCATTGGCATTTTCAAAGGCCAACTGTTTGTCAGATGTTTATGTGTCTTTTTTCCTCTCACTTGCCTTTGCACTGTATCTATTAATTTTCCTATTCATTGGGCATAAGCCTTTGTAACACCCTTGAAGATTATTGTGTAGCTGCCTTTAAATTCTGCATTCACAACAATCCTCTCCCATATATCAAATGCTATCTCTTGAATATGTGTTAGAAAAAATGAGGGAAGGTAGCTTTCTTTTTTTCTTTTTCTTTTTTTCATATTCTCCCTCCCTTATCAGCATGTCATATGTGATTCTGACCCCAGACATACTCCTTTCAGATCAACCCTGGTTGTGCAGTTTACCTTTGGCTCCATCACTATACTACATTCTCCACTGCAAGTATTGGAAAGGGCTCAAGCATACTAGCACTGTTTAAAAATCTAGGGGCAGGCTTCCAAAGAACACTTTTACTCCAGCCAGTTAAATATTCTTTATAATATTAAGAAATGGGTTCATCAGTAGCATAAGCCTTTTTGAAATGTCAATATTGTTTATTTTTTAGTCCTTGGTAAGATGGAAGCTCACTATATCTAGATAGTTTTTGTTCTTATTCTTATTTGATGTGGTGGGAAAAAATTTCAGACTGAATCTGAAGATATGTTAATGAGATCATCAGCTGAGATGTCAGTGTTTGAGTCATGCCTTTAAAATGCAGGTCTTTCTAGGCTGTCATTAGTAGTATATTGAATATTATCAGCTCTAGATTGGGTTGGAGTCCAAGCTTGAGTTTCTACTGGAAAGCCACCTATTCCCTCTGGTGGCATTTGTTTGAGGAAATTCTCCTTCTGTATTGTGGAAGTGGGAATAACACTCCATGTTGGATCTGATCTAGGTTCTTCAGAAAGAGCTCTCTTTCTATTGGGCCTTGAGAGCGTAACATTCAAAGTTAATTTTGGTCTGATTGCCCCTATGTAAAGATGAGCTAGAGAGACTGAAGGGGTTACATTTTTAAGTAATTTGGTGAGTACAGTATTGTTTCATTTTACATTTATATATGTATTTGTATTCCAGCATGTTATCACCCTTAATAACATGAATATCAGTAGATATTTGAAAAACATAAAATAGATTAAGATGTTTATTGAATATCAGAGACCAGCATATATATTAATCCACAAGGGATTAGGGACTTGACATTGGATATTTAAGTTTCTAGATGTATATACTAATACAAATTGCACTGTTATGGAAACTCATAAGAAATATGTGGTGCTTTTGAGACTTCTGCATTCACAACAATATTTTCATGTTTTATTTTTAGTGGTAAATTATGGATAATGTATATGCTCATATTGAATAACCTATCATTTTGATAATTTTTGAAAGCTTCATTTGCCCATGCTTTTTAACTACTTTTTTAAATTTTGTATTTTAATACTGTTGTACAACTGTTCAAATGTTTTACACCTCATAAACAAAATTGGGAAATATGATATAATATACTGAAAGTATAATATATGGAATAGTTAATTAAAATTTAATAAAATTTTCAATATAAACTGAGCAGTAAAAGTAGAAAAATGCAGAATATCAATAACTATTACAACAATGTATATTAAATGTTATTTTTTAAAATATTTTCTCCAACAACAGAATGATTTTAGAGTCAGTAATAGACCCTGAGCACAGCCACTTGTAGTACCCAAACAAACACAATAAAAATATAACAGTATAATTAGAAATACCAGTTAGAAATAACAATTAGTGAAGAAAGCATAGCATATACAGAAAAAATGATAAATTTAAGAAAGATAAACTTCTTTACTATAAGACCAATTGGTGGTTATCTGAAAGGAGAAAGAGTGGTGGGTAAATCTACTATAAGAGAAAATTATATATACCATGTTTTTCTAACTTCCTCTGATGCATGTAAAGAAAAATGAAGGAAGTGGTAAAGTTTCCAGTTCAAAGCTCTTTGTATGCTCAAAGGAAATTAGAAATAGTAGGGAAGTTTCATATTTTGATCCAGTGTTTTTCAACTACTGTGCCATGGCACACTAGTGTGTTGTGAGGTATTGTCTGGTATGCCGTGGGAAAAATTTCAATTTTATTTGTAACATGAGGCTTCAGCAATGATTGGTCTATTTGTGAGCCAAAGCTCATGTCACAGACACAAATACTAAAGACAGAGACTGAGAGCTGTTGATGAAGAGCTAAGTGTGTCTTTCTTGGGTTTCTGCCAGAATATTAGCTTTATGTTCAGCCAAACAGGCCCAGGTTTCGCACCAATTAAAAAAACAGAAATATGAACAATTATAAAATACTTTATTTCATAATAAACTAATTATAAAATAATTTATTTGTGTTTATTTGATTCATATTCTACAGAATTACTTTATATATAGCCAATATAGGCATAGTTAAATTTTTAACATTTTTCTAATGGTGGTGTGCCTCATAAAATTTTTTTCAAGAAAAATATGTGCCTTTGCACAAAAAGGTTGAAAAACACTGTTTTAATCATACTAGAAAAATGAAAGTTCCATAGATAATAATATTTTCTAATATGACACCAAATAGAAACAAAAATAGAAATAAAAATGGCCCAGTTTGATACTAAATGGCATTTTATATCCCTCAATTTCTAATTTCTGGTTCAGTCTCATGTGATGCCAATGCCACAGATGTTTCTTTTTTTGTTTTGTTTTTTGTCTTTTCTTTTATTATTATTATTTTTTTTTTTTTGGTTTTGGTTTTTGGGCCACACCCGGCATTGCTCAAGGGTTACTCCTGGCTGTCTGCTCAGAAATAGCTCCTGGCAGGCACGGGGGACCATATGCAACACCAGGATTAGAACCAACCACCTTTGGTCCTGGATTGGCTGCTTGCAAGGCAAATGCCGCTGTGCTATCTCTCCGGGCCCATTCTATTTTACTAATATCTTTATTTAAACCCTTTGATTACAAATATGACTGTAGTTCGGTTTCAATCATGCATAGAACACCCCCTTCACCAGTGCAACATTCCCATCACCAATGTCCCAAATCTCCCTCTTCCCCACCCCAATCCACCTGTACTCTTTATAGGCTTTCTACTTCCCTCATTCATTCACATTGTTAGGATAGCTCTCAATGTAGTTATTTCTCTAATGCACTCATCGGTCTTTGTTGTAAGCTTCTTGTCGTGAGCTGGACCTTCCAGCCTTCCTCTCTATTGTCTCTGAGAATTATTGCAAAACTATATTTTATTTTTCTTAAAACCCATAGATGAGTGAGACTATTTTGTGTCTATTTTTCTCCCTTTGAAACTTCATCCATTCTGTCTTTCCAATAAACAGAACTTGTGGTGTGCACTAATTATTAGAAAAAGGAAATATAAAGAGTTGTATCTTTATACTATTAGTAATATTAGGAAAGTAGAGAGAGAAGTCCCAGCAATTTACCAAATATATTTAAGAGGTTTACTAGTAAAGCTAATCAAAAAATATATGCAAGATTACCCCACAAAAATATCAACATTAACAGCCAGATGATAATTAAACATTTTTATTGCTTTTTTATTTAACCAACTTTATTACATACATGATTGTATTTGGGTTTCAGTCATGTAAAGAACACCACCCATCACCAGTGCAACATTCCCGTCACCAATATCCAAAATCTCCCTCCTCCCACCAAACCCCCGCCTGTACTCTAGACAGGATTTCTATTTTCCCAGTACATTCTCATTATTAGGATAGTTTAAAACGTAGTTATTTCTCTAACTAAACTCATCCCTGTTTGCAGTGAGCTTCATGACATGAGCTATAACTTCCAGCTTTTTTTTCCTTTGTGCCTGAAAATTATTATTGCAAAAAAGTCTTTCACTTTTCTTAAAACCCATAGATGAGTGAGACCATTCTGCATTTTTCTCTCTCTCTGACTTATTTCACTCAGCATAATAGATTCCATGTACATCCATGTATAGGAGAATTTCATGACTTCAGCTCTCCTGAGGGCTGCATAATATTCCATTGTGTATATGTACCATAGTTTCTTTAGCCATTCATCTGTTGAAGGGTATGTTGGTTGTTTCAAGAGTCTTGCTATGGTAAATAGTGCTGCAATGATTATAGGTGTAAGGAAGGGATTTTTGTATTGTATTTTTGTGTTCCTAGGGTATATTCCTAGGAGTGATATAGCTGGGTCATATGGGAGCTCGATTTCCAGTTTTTGGAGGAATTTCCATATTGCTTTCCATAAAGGTTGAACTGGATGGCATTCCCACCAGCAGAGGATAAGAGTTCCTTTCTCTCCACATCTCCGCCAACACAATTTGTTCTCATTCTTTGTGATGTGTGCCAATTTCTGGGGTGTGAGATGGTACCTCATAGTTGTTTTGATTTGCATCTCCCTGATGATTAGTGATGTGGAGCATTTATTCATGTGCCTTTTGGCCATTTGTATTTCTTCTTTGTCAAAGTGTCTGTCCATTTCTTCTCCCCATTTTTTGATGGGAGTAAATGTTTTTTTCTTGTAAAAGTTCTGTCAGTGACTTATATATTTTGGAGATTAGCCCCTTATCTGATGGGTATTGGGTGAATAGTTTTTCCCTCTCAGTGGGGGGCTCTTGTATCCTGGGCGCTATTTCTTTTGAGGTGCAGAAGCTTCTAAGTTTAATATATTCCCATCTGTTAATTTCTGCTTTCACTTGCTTGGAGAGTGCAGTTTCATCCTTGAAGATGCCTTTAGTCTCAATGCCCTGGAGTGTTTTACCTATGTGTTGTTCTATATATCTTATGGTTTCAGGTCTGATATTGAGGTCTTTAATCCATTTGGATTTTACCTTCGTACATGATGTTAGCTGGGGGTCTAAGTTCAATTTTTTGCAAGTGGCTAGCCAGTTGTACCAACACCACTTGTTGAAGAGGCTTTATTTGCTCCATTTAGGATTTTTTAATCCTTTATCTAAAATTAGGTGATTGTATGTCTGGGGAACATTCTCTGAGTATTCAAGCCTATTCCACTGATCTGAGGGTCTGTCCTTATTCCAATACCATGCTGTTTTGATTACTATTGCTTTGTAGTAGATTTTAAAGTTGTCGAAAGTAATTCCTCCCATATTCTTTTTCCCAATGATTGCTTTAGCTAATCTAGGGTGTATATTGTTCCAAATGAATTTCAAAAGTGCCTGATACACTTCTTTGAAAAATATCATGGTATCTTTAGAGGGATCGCATTATATATGTACAATGCTTTGGGGAGTATTGCCATGTTAATGATGTTAATCCTGCCAATCAATGAGCAGGATATGTGCTTCCATTTCCGCGTGTTCTCTCTTATTTCTTGGAGCAGAGTTTTATAGTTTTCTTTGTATAGGTCCTTCACGTTTTTAGTCAAGTTGATTCCAAGATATTTGAGTTTGTGTGGCACTATTGTGAATGCGGTTGTTTTCTTAATGTCCATTTCTTATTACTATTGGTGTGTAGAAAGGCCATTGATTTTTGTGTGTTAATTTTGTAGCCTGCCACCTTGCTACATGAGTCTATTGTTTCTAGAAGCTTTTCCGTAGAGACTTTAGGGTTTTCTAAGTAGAGTATCATGTCATCTGCAAACAATGAGAGCTTGACTTCTTCCTTTCCTATCTGGATTCCCTTGATATCATTTTCTTGCCTAATCACTATAGCGAGTACTTCCAGTGCTATGTTGAATAGGAGTGGTGAGAGAGGACAGCCTTGTCTTGTGCCAGAATTTAGAGGAAAGACTTTCAGTTTTTATCCATTGAGGACAATATTTGCCTCTGCCTTGTGGTAGAGGCCTTAACTATATTGAGAAAGGTTCCTTCCATTCCCATCTTGCTGAGAGTTTTGATCAAGAATGGGTGTTGGACCTTGTCAAATGCTTTCTCTGTGTCTATTGATATGATCATGTGATTTCTATTTTTCTTGTTGTTGATGTTGTGTATTATGTTGATAGATTTACGTATGTTAAACCAGCCTTGCATTCCTGGGATGAAACCTACTTGATCGTAGTGGATAATCTTCTTAATGAGGCATTGATTCCTATTTGCCAAGATTTTGTTGAGGATATTTGCATCTACATTCATCAGCGATATTGGTCTGTAATTTTCTTTTTTTGGTAGCATCTCTGTCTGGTTTAGGTGTCAAGGTGATGTTGGCTTCTAACATGCTATATGGAAGTGTTCCTGTTTTTTAGATTTCATGAAAGAGTCTTGCCAGGATTGGTAGAAGTTCCTCTTGAAAGGTTTGAAAGAATTCATTAGTAAATCCATCTTGGTCTGGACTTTTGTTTTTGGGCAGACATTTGATTACTGTCTTAATTTCTTCAATAGTGATGAGTGTGTTTAGATATGCTACATCCTCTTCATTCAATAGTGGAAGATTATAACAGTTCAAAAATTCATCCATTTCTTCCAGGTTTTCATTTTTTAGTGGCATAGAGTTTCTCAAAGTAGTTTCTGTTTACCCTTTGGATCTCTACCATATCAGTAGTGATCTCTCCTTTTTCATTCCTAATACAAGTTATCAAGTTTCTCTCTCTCTCTTTCTTTGTTAATTTTGCCAGTGCAGTGGTCTATCAATCTTGTTTATTTTTTCAAAGAACCAACTTCTGCTTTCGTTGATCTTTTGGATTGTTTTTTGGGTTTCCACGTCATTGATTTCTGCTCTCAGCTTTGTTATTTACTTCTGTCTCCCTATTTTTTGGGTCCTTTTGTTGAGTACTTTTTAATTCTATGAGCTGTGTCATTAAGCTATTCATGTATGCCCCTTCTTCTTTCCTGATGTGTACTTGCAAAGCTATAAATTTTTCTCTCAGTACCGCTTTTACCATGTCCCATAGGTTCTGATAATTTGTGTCTCCATTGTCATTTGTTCTAGGAAGCTTTTGATTTCCTCTTTGCTTTCATCTCGGACACACTGGTTATTCAGTATCAGGCTGTTTAACTTCCAGGTATTAAAGTTTTTCTTCTGTGTCCCTTTGTAGTTCACATTTAATTTCAGGGCTTTGTGGTCAGCAAAGGCAGCCTGCAAAATTTCTATCCTTTTGATATTATGGAGGTATGTTTTATGTGCTAGCATGTAGTCTATCCTGGAGAATGTCCCATGTACATTAGAGAAAAATGTGTATCCAGACTTCAGGGGGTGGAGTGTCCTGAATATATCTACTAGACCTCTTTCTTCCATTTCTCTGTTCAGGTCTACTATATTCTTTTTGGGTTTCAGTCTGGTTAACCTGTCTAGTGTTGACAATGCTGTGTTGAGGTCTCCCAAAATTATTGTGTTGTTATTGATATTATTTTTCAGATTTGTCAATGGTTGTATTAAATATTTTGCTGGCCCCTCATTCGGTGCATCTATGTTTAGGAGAGTGATTTCTTCCTGCTATACGTATCCCTTGATTAATACCAAATGTCCATCTTTGTCCCTTACAACTTTCCTAAGTATAAATTTTGCATCATCTGATATTAGTATGGCCACTATTGCTTTTTTATGGGTGTTGTTTGCTTGGATGATTTTCCTCCAGCCTTTTATTTTGAGTCTATGTTTGTTCTGACTATTCAGGTGCATTTCTTATAGGCAGCAAAAGGTTGGATTGAGTTTTTTGATCCATTTATCCACTCTGTGTCTCTTAACTGGTGCACTTAGTCCATTGACATTGAGAGAAAGAATTGTCCTGGGAGTTAGTGCCATCTTTTTATCAAAGTTTGGTGTGTCTATTGGTAATCCTTGTCTTAAAGTATGCTGTTAATTTTTTCTTTTAAGAATTGTTTTGAGTCTGTAAAGTTTCTGAGCTGTTGTTTGTTTGTGAAAGCTTGTATTGTTTCTTCAAACCTTAAAGTAAGTTTTTCTGGGTGCAGTATTCTAGGCAAAGCATTTATTTCATTGAGTTTTGTCACTATGTCCCACCACTGCTTTCTAGCCTTGAATGTTTCTGGTGACAGATCTGCTGTAAATCTCAAGGATACTTCCTTGAATGTAATTTCTCTTTTTGATCTTGCTGCTTTCAGAATTCTGTCTCTATCTATGGGATTCCTCATTGTGACTAGGATGTGTCTTGGGGTGTTTTTCTGGGGTCTCTTTTAGTTGGCACTCTTCGGGCATGCAGGATTTGTTCGCATATATTCATTCGCTCTGGTAGTTTCTCTTTAATGATGTTCTTGACTGTTAATTTTTCCTGGAGATTTTCTTCCTGAGTCTCTGGGACTCCAATGATTCTTAAGTTGTTTCTGTTGAGCTTATTATAGACTTCTATTTTCATCTGTTCCCATTCTTTGAGTAATTTTTCCATTGTTTGATCATTTGCTTTGAGTCTTTTTTCCAATTTCTTCTGCTGTATGGAATTGTTATGCATCTCATCTTCCAGTGTACTAATTCTATCCTCAGCTGCTGTTAACCCATGGGAAAGCTCAACCATGTTTTTCTTCAATTCATCAACTGAGTTTTTCAGACCTGTTATTTGACCTGAGATTTCAGTTTGGAGTTTTCTCATTTCTATCTTCATATTCTCTTGATTCTTATTAGTGTTCTCTTCTATACTTTCTTTGAGTTTTTCGAACATCTTCCTTATTGCAACTCTAAACTCCTTATCTGAGAGATTGACTAGTTGGTTGGTCATGCTCAAGTCATCAGAGTTGCCATCTTCATTCTCTATGTCTGGCACTGGCCTGCATTGTTTCCTCATTGTCACACTTGTATTGTGGGTTTTTCTATGTGTTGTGGTTGTATTCATTGGCTAAATGATGCGCACCGTAGCACAGGGGAGCAGAGCGGCCGTGCTCCTCTGGCTCCTCCCTTTCTGGGTATGTTGAGTCACCTCCACGGAGGTCTCACGGGAAGGCAGGCCACCCGCTGATGAGCCACACACAGGATGAAATCAGGCCGAAAATGCAGGGAAGAGAGGCAGATAGGGGTGCTGGCATCTGAGATCCATCAGAGTTCAGTGGCTCCTCCGTTTCTGGGTGTTTCGACTCACCTCCATGGAAGGCTCACGGGAAGGCAGGCTGTCCGCAGATGAGCCGCACCCAGGATGAAATCAGGCCGAAAATGCAGAATAGCACAGAAGAGAGGCAGATAGGGTGCTGGCATCTGAGATCCAGCAGAGTTCAGTGGCTCCTCCCTTTCTCAATTAAACATTTTTTAACAAGAAATGACCCTTCAATGAAACCAAAGATAATAATATCAAAGAACAAAATAAATTTTCTAAAACAGTGACTAAGAAAGGTAAAAGTATGCATCAGATAAATATGTAAATGTACACTTGTGTATTTACTTCAATTTTGTAGACTGGCATATAAAGAATATATGACCTGTGAAAATATACTTTAATCATATAAAATCATATATGTTTAATCATATAAAAGTTCTATCCTAAAAAGTTGCTTGGAAGAAAAAGATATATTAAACTGAAAATTTGTATAAAACTACTACTAAATTATTACTACTAAATTATCTAATTAAAATAATGTATATGAGGAAACGCTGATTTAGAAAAGAAAATTAGTATATATTTCTGGAGGTTTAATGTATCAATGTTGATATTTTTATAAATTTTATTCATATGTTCCTTATGTAAAAATCTCAGAAGCTTTATGTCCTTGCAAACAATTTTACAGAAATTAATATTTTTAAAAACAACAAGAGACAAAAGCTATTTTTCTCACTGGAAATTATTCCCATTTTTCCATGAATTCCAGTCACTGCCACTCTTCATAGATGTGTATGAGGTAGATATACTGTTTCTTAAAGAAGGAGAATTTCCTGTGGATTTTAGTCTATGAATAAACACTAAGTAGCCCAAGTTTCAATCCTAAAATAACTGTGGCTCTACCTAAAGGCTAGATTTGGTCTACAACTGTGTTTTGAAAGCTTATCATTTAATTATTTGTTTAGTTGCCAAAATGTAAAGATATATTTCTCAAAAAACTAGATTCTTGACATGTTATTAGTAAACCAGTCAAAATTAGTCAGGCATGATTAAAACAAGAATGTCTATTTCACTTCAACCTTCTCTTTAGCTGTGATAAGAAATAAATTTACAAATAACTTCAGCAATCCACATTATATCATATTTGATCTTCCACCAATTTATCTTACTTGTCAGGTCATAACTGGTACACAAATTTG